>NW_007579320.1:169523-170797 GCF_000690725.1 Stegastes partitus | reverse complement strand
ATGTTTCTGAAACAGAGGTTTTCTTTCTGAACTGCCTCATGTGAGCTCAGTGTAAGTTATGTGTGTGTTGTTGAAAACGTGTAAAGTGCAACAGCTGTTGGCTTCATGTTCAGTTGTTTGTGTCAGAGACATCCTGGCTATGCTGACTGCTGCCTGTAACCACTGAACATCTCCTTCACTGCCTGTAACAACACATGTGGCTTCAACAGCTAAGATTTTTATATTTTTTATTTTTAATGCAGCAAACGCGAGTATCTGGACTATGTAAGGAACTATCAGCTTCACCACGATGGCATCCAACAGCTCAGAATTCTTCTTTGTGGACCATGTGGTGCTGGGAAGTCCAGCTTCATCAACTCTGTGGACTCAGCTTTACAAGGCAGAATGACTGGTCGAGCTACGGGATATGCACTGTTCCAGGACAGTTTCACCACAGACGTATGAGTCCATTTTGAGAGTGGTTTAATTGGTGGTTTTGTTCATGTATCAGACACATGCTGCTGTTTACTAGATCATGAGTATAACTAGTACTATTTTCACATCTTACTGTTTTACAGTACAGAACTTTCAAAATCCAAAAAGAGGCAAGAGGGACTTTTTATCCTTTTGCCCTTTCTGACATCATGGGCCTTGAGAGAGATACAGGCAGAGGAGTTCGTGTGGAAGACATCAAACTGGCCATGAAGGGACACGTGAGAGATGGATACAAGGTATGATTGTTGAATTATACACAATTATACTGGTGTAGACAAACTACATTGTTATATTCACATAAACACAGAAATCAGACACATTTACATGCAAAAGATATTATATCATTTAATGTTGTATTCTTTTACAGTTCAATCCTAATGCAGCACTATCCGATCAAGACAATGGCTACAACAACAACCCCAGCCCAAATGACAAAGTCCATGTTCTGGTTTGTGTGGTTTCTGCCTATGCATTAAATTTGATTCCTCCTGAAACCATGACAAAGATGAGGGAAGTCCAACTTGCAGCTCGTGCTCTACGTAAGAGTTAGAGGCAGTTCTTAGACTGAATTCAGTTAAGTGATCTGGCAGATATTATCTTGATTGATTCTGATATGCTCTGAACTGGCAGGGATTCCCCAACTGGCTGTTCTCACCAGAATCGATGAAGTGTGTCCAGAAGTCAACAAAGACATAAAGAACGTGTATAAGAGCATATATGTGAAGAAACAGGTACGTTTCTATTATTGATTAGATGAATCTGTGGAGAGGTTTAAGTTGGACTAAAATTTTACTTTATAA
>NW_007579320.1:146493-168478 GCF_000690725.1 Stegastes partitus | reverse complement strand
GACTGGTTACCTGTCCAGGTGAACCTGCCTTCACCCTGAGTCAGCTGGGATAGACTCCAGCCCCCCATGACCCTAGTGAGGATTAAGTGGTGTATAGATGATGGATGGAGCTTTGTCTGTCACAGATATTGTGCATGGAGGAGAAGTGTTTTGCTTTAATTTACGCCTACGGTTAAGCACCTAAGATTTATGACCTTGAGCGTTCATCCAAGGTCAAATGTCACATCACTCCTATCTGACTAATATGAAACTGTGTGTTTGTCTGACACCTTTTCAAAGTAATAGTCAATTTAAAATGTGTGATGATTTAAGACCTTCAGTGTGACTTTGACCTTTGTCTCAAGGTCATATGTTTCATCACCAGTTTGTAGGCCTTGAATGTCTTCCTAAGCTAGTAAACTAAACGTGTCTTTTTGTGCATTTTCAGTCACACTGAGCTGTTTTTGGGAAATTAAACCTTTGACGTCTGTTGCGTCACCAATGCATGTATTGCCCAAAATCTAATCACTCCGACAAGGGACCATACCGAGGTCATAGATGAAGTTTCAGGTTTTTTCCTGGAAAGCACTAGATTAGATTAGATATAACTTTTCTGATCCCTTTGTTAGGGTACCTCAGGGAAATTGTTGTACTAGCAACAACACAACACAGGCAAGACAGTAGCACACATCAATCAAGAAAAAAAAANCTGTAATACATTATGTAAACCATCTGTCTGTCTGTATTGTACATCAGAAATGCTGTCGTTATTCTAAATATTCATCATAGTAGTAAGTACACTGAATAGCTGTATAAATACCATGTGGAGTGTCTTACTGTCCTATCTAAATAACTGAATAGATAGATAGACAGATAGACAGATAGATAGATAGATAGATAGATAGATAGATAGATAGATAGATAGATAGATAGATGTGTATAACAAGCGAACCCTGATTGGAGCACACGAGGCACTGGACTCGGGTGATTTCATGTGTTTCATTGCAGAGGACCTCATAAAAAGGGAAATTATGCTGACATTAAATATAGATTCATTTCAGTGCACTCACCTGATTTGATGATTTAAACGCAGGATCAAAGAAATGTTTATAAATAGTAAAAGCAGACATTTAAACAGACATGATCCAGGTGAGTTAGCTTAAGCTAATATTGAAATAGACTAAATGTGAGTTATGACAATGCTTTAGCGCGTTGTGAAGTTATAAAACAGCAGGTTATTTTACTCTCCAGAGATGGATACGTGTTTGTAGCCTGGTTGCTAGCTACCAGAAGCTAGCTAACTGATTAAAGTAGGCCAGGTAGCTGAAGGGGTACGGTGGCTAGCTACTAAGTCTCACGCATTGACTGCGAGACATGCACATTTCAGCCAGTTCACGCACTCTCACGCCGCACCTCCTATTTCTCACGTGAAAATCCCAAAATGAACGTGTCCCCCTATGACCTGTCTGTCCAGGTGAGGGAGAGGAACCTGCACGAGACCGCAGCCACAGAGGAACGTGCCCTCAGTGGTAGTTAAGAGACTTTAATCAGCCTCAAAGGGTCTGGATGAGCTCAGGCTGCTGCATCTAAGCGCTGTGTGCTGTGTCCACTGCCACTGCGGAGAAGCGCGACATTACGGCGGCGTCTAGTTACAGGTACGAGTCGGCCGAAGTCAAATACAATAAAATCAAACCTCCGATCTCCTGTTTGGAAGCGCGGATCTGGAACAGTACCGTTCATTCACGTTNCTGATCCCTTTGTTAGGGTACCTCAGGGAAATTGTTGTACTAGCAACAACACAACACAGGCAAGACAGTAGCACACATCAATCAAGAAAAAAAAAAAGCAATAAACAAGGAAAAAAAGGAAACAAACTGTTAGAACAGCAGCACGGTGTAATACTAGTAATAATAATAACAGTAATAATAGCAATGCAAATAATAATGATAATATTACTAATAATAGTAATATGCATATGTATATAACGTGATACAATCAGTGTAGTTGTAGGTAAATATAGTCGAGTACATAAATATAAAGGTGTATCATTATATATAACATAAATAAATAGGTATATAAATAAATATATGTGTGTATATACATTTCACAATAACAGTCGCAGCACAGTGCAATATTTGAAGTAGTCATAACAATAAAAACAACAATAATAATGGAAACAGTAACAGTGACAAAATATTGCCCATAGTCCAACGATGATCGAGCATGATGCCCTGTCTCACCCCGATGTCCTCACCTCTCCTCGCCTGCTGCTCCTCCCCCTCCCCCTGAGCTCAGAGTTGAACAGTTTGATGGCTCGGGGCACAAAGGAGTTTTTGGTCCTGTTGGTTTTGCACCTGGGGAGGAGCAGCCTGTCGCTGAACTGACTCCTCTGGACGACCGTTTGCGGCTGGATTAAGCAGGAGACTTGAGGTGAGATAAGGTGCAAACCAACCGGGTGTTTATTCACCGACACTCATATAACAAAAAAAACAAAGCAAGGCGACTAGCTGGTGGCATAAATTGTGCCGCTCCTTCCCTCTCCTCTCTGCGCTCACTCAACTGCCAGCTTTTTATAGGCAGCCCCTTAATCAGCCCCTCAGGTCTACCAGCATCAGGGTTAACCTAAAATAATCACACACAAGAAATACACAAAAACACAATACTTCACTACTTTTATCTCTAATAACAAACATTAAGACTAAATATTTATTTCATAAAAACAGCTGCCAACATCTCCTTCAAACAATGCAATGACTTTATCACCTACGGAAGTTACTATCTCCCCTCTCCTCATCTACATTTGGTTTGCCCCGGAACCTTTAAAAAGGTGTTCCAGCCTATGGGGACTCTTTTGGCTGATAGTCACAAGCTTTTCAATTTGCACATTCACACTTAAAACAATGCCACATACCCGCTTCTATGGTCATTCAGTTACAATTAAGTCCAATTACTTAATCATGTTCCTGAAACTGCTTTCTTTATCTTGTAGGCCTCACTAGAGTTGTCACCCAGTGCCGTGAGGAGAAGCCACCGAACAGCTCATGGCAGCACATGCTAGCCCACAGCCACACTCATTAAATTCATCCCACCCTCATTGTCTGGTGTCTTATATTTATCCCAGAATGTCAACTCGTCAGCGATGATGACAGTGTGCAGAGGGTGGCTGGCATCGTTCATGATGGCCAGCAGTTTGTTCAGTGTCCTCCTCTCTGCCACTGTCACCAGGGAGTCCAGTTTCATGCCCACTGCAGAGCTGGCCCGCCTGATTATTTTGTCCAGTCTGGTTGAGTTCCTTTTTGATGTGCTGCTGCCCCAGCACACCACGGCGTAGAAAAGGACGCTGGCAACCGCTGACTGGTAGAACAGCCTCAGGAGTTTCCTGCAGATGTTGAACGACCGAAGCCTCCTCAGGAAGTACAGCCTGCTCTGTCCCTCTTGTACAGGTAGTCCGTGTTGCATGTCCAGTCCAACTTGTTGTCCAGACAAGACTGTTAACAGACAAAAAACAACAACCAAAAAAAAACGCACATGAGCACGATATAAAAATGCTTAAACTACACATACCACACAGAGTTCTCCATACCGAAAGAGGTTCAAAACGGAAAAGGTCTCTTTCTGCTGCACAGCAGTTTCCATCTCTCTTCATGAAATAGTGGATTGATTTAACTAGTATTGTTATAGCAATAATTAATCAACATAATCACAAGTAAAATTAAAAAAACAAAAACGTGAATATTAGTTTCTGGCTAGTGACCATTCTTGTGAAGGTTAAACAAAACCTTTGTACATGTCTGTGTTTCAGTTTAGTGAAATAAGACATTGCTTTTGAAAAAAACAACAACAAACAAACAAACAAAACTGTCCCGGACAAATGAGAGCCCTTTGCTGATGAGCAGTGGTCCAGAATACCTGTCAACAGGTGCACAAGTCTGACTGAGAGTTACAGGAAACACCTGATGGCAGTGATTGGCTCAGAGGGTTAAATGTTAGTTCACGGGTCCCATCAGGCTGGTTTGCTTGTTTGTTTGTCTTTTAATATTTCTGTTGAACCACAATTCAAAAGCAACGTCATGATTTTCATTAAATTCTTATTCATTATTACTTTTGTCAATTTCAACCTATTTCAGTGACAGCTGTTGTTTTTTTCCTTCTTTAACGGGATGGTAGGAATAACTCTAAGGATGACTGCATGTATACATATGTATGTGTGTGTGTATATTTAATTTAATTTGATTTAATTTAATTTTTTGGGGGTGGGGTGGGGGGGTGTAATTATACTTATGTACTGTATGTTATGTCATATCTGTCTTTAGATTTTTATTTTCATTTAAACACTAATTATCTCAGAAAGTATTTAATATGTCAGTTTAAAACTTAAATATATTCAGAAATATCCCTATATTATGCAATACAACAATTCAGGCAAATCAGAGATGGTCAAGCAGAAGTTGTCCTAAAATGTAAAAGATTTGAGATGGAATGATCCTCAAGGTAGAAGATTATTTATATTTCTGATTTTTTTTCCCCTCCTCATTTACTGTTTTAGTACATTCTGTAAAATAATATTAATAGAAACAACCCATTAGCTGGACAGCATGAGCAGCCTCCAGCGCTGGACTGAGTCACTTTGCAAATAATCTTACGTCGGTAGCATGATGTGACGTCATCACGTGATCTGGTCAACAACTCAGCTGTTGGAGGGGGGCCTTCAGGAACCGCCGGAGATTCTGCAACTGCCAGGCTTTTTAGGCGCACAAACGATGCAAAAATAATAATAATAATAAAAACACTTAGATGCATCGAGTAGTTTGCTTCCCTCTCAGATGAAGGGCTGCACATTTCGCCTCCACGCAGCGTGAAACATGCACGACCGAGTCATCATTTTAGCGAATCACATTTGGATTTGAGGTGTTTTGTGGGGGACAATCTTGTCTGTGCGGCATAAAACTTGTAGGGATTGTGTTTGTGTCTTTTTAAATCACTAAGATAACCTATAAATCACGGGACTGGTCGTGTTGAACCGTGTGGTGATGATTGGTGGTGTAAAATCGGAGCTTCGAATGAGCATTTGAACGCAGCACGGGACAAGTCAGGGGGAAAGGGAAAAAAAAATAGGAAGAAATCCACGTCGCCTGTGTTGCATCGTAATAGTACATCCGTGCAGCGTTTCTCAATGTGTCCGTTTGTTTGAAGCCAATCTCTTCATTGTGGGGATCGTAGTGGCGGGCTGAGGCGAGCACAACACACCCCGCATCGGTCCCGCTTGCTGCTGAAAGGGAGAAAATGGAGCTGGAAGACGGAGTTGTGTACCAGGACGACCCGGGGACATCAGCGATGATGTCGGAGCGGGTGTCGGGCCTGGCCAACTCCATCTACCGCGAGTTCGAGCGGCTCATCGGCAAATACGACGAGGACGTGGTGAAGGAGCTGATGCCGCTGGTGGTGGCCGTGCTGGAGAACCTGGACTCGGTGTTCGCCGAGAACCAGGAGCACGAAGTGGAGCTGGAGCTGCTGAAGGAGGACAACGAGCAGCTCATCACCCAGTACGAGCGGGAGAAGGCGCTGAGGAAGCACGCCGAGGAGGTGAGTCGGGACATCAGGCGGGCAGAGAGCATCCCTCCGGAGGATGCTCATGAAGGCAAGGGGTTGTGGCTCAGGTGGCTCCCAGCATCACCTCCACACGTGGCCTGGCAGCATCCGCGCAGCTCGCAGGGATGTAAACAAGGCATGGCTCTCTTTGTGTGTTCTGATGCATGGAAGTCCTGCATCACTGCATCGACATGTCCTCATAAAGCAGCCGGAGTGTGTCCTATTGCATCAGATGGTGAAGTCTGAGTCCTGTGAGTGAGGAACCAGCAGGTGAAGTGACTCAGCGTTTTGTACCATGAACATGCATTAAAAAGGGGGAAATGACAGCAGATAGCAGAGAAAGTGAGTCACAGATTCATCCAAGCTGCTGATCGATAAGCTGCATATAGGGACAGCCTGCGGGTCCATCAATGTGCCAAAGCAGCATCATATCTAAAACTGTGCACAAAATAACCCCTTCCTTCAGAATTCCACCTAATTAAAGTCAACAGATTGTACTCAGGGCATTGTACGCATGAACACTCCTTTCTGCACAAGATTTATTCCAGTTTATTCAAATAAAAATGGACATTTTAGGGGAAATGATTAGTCACAAACTAAGGTTTAAAGTCAGGATCTGTCACGTAAAAGGAGTTTACCACGAGTGCTTTATATACATTTAGCAAGAGGCAAAAAACCAGATTGTTTAAAGCTGCAAAACTCTGCCCCATGTCTGGTAAATGTCCTCCAAAATCCTCACATTCATGTGAGAATACTGTATTTTTGTTGCATTATTATTATTTTTACATTCATGAGCCTGAGCTGAGATAATTAATATCAACATGCTTGTTATTTACAGTACAGTGGGGGACAGAGGACAGCGCAAATAGTTGTGGAATTATCAGGAATAAAAAAGAGAATAAACAAAAAAAATGCAAAAGGTTTCGTTCAGATTGTCCAAATAAAACTAACAGCAAAATAGAAATAACAATATTGCACATATGAACGGTGTTGCACACATTACTGACAGAGAAGCATCAATGCTGCACAGATTTTGTCTGTATTTCTTCCTGCTGCACAAAGTTTAGAGAAAAGTAGGGAACTGAATTGTAAATTTTAATTTCAAATACGTTTCGAGATTTAAAAAATAAACCAAAAAAATTCCCGCCAAACTGCTTTTTTTTTGTTGTTGTTTTTGCACATTGAAACTTGAGGCTGCGTTTGACCGACAATATCTGTGGAACTATTACAGATTTTAAAAAAAACAGAAATTGTGATTGATTCAGAATCTGCAATATTGGAGAAGTCGATCAAATAGTGTTTGATGAGCAAAAGTCTCTTCTTTGAGCTCGCGTTAACAAAAACTAAAAAAAATTATAAAGCAGAAGTCAACTAGTGATTTTTTATTTTAGCTGCATGTCACAAAAATACAAAACACAACACAGAATACTTTTTAATATGAAATAAATGATCACAAAAATGAAAATATAGAAGCTAGTTTTGCAAGTTGTACCACAAAAACAAACAAAAACACAAAACTATTGGTGGATTTCTGCAGAATTCTGGAGTTTCAAAGTAGTTTTCCAAATTTAACCAAGAAAATCCTTCCAGAACCCACTTTGTAGACTAAAGCCTTGGGCCAATCCATGGTTCTCAAAATATAACCAAGACAATGTATGTATTTTTTTAAGTATTGGGATGTTTTTTTTAAACATTTCTTTATACTTAATGAATTCATAAACTTATTGGAGGAGAAGTAAACTCCAGCTGTGACTTGAAGCTTGCTGCCTTTTTCCTCACTCCATCAGTCGACGGTTTGTGTTCTAGATGTCGTGTTGTTGTCTAGGTGTGTGTGTGTGTGTGTGTGGTGTGTGTGCGATTCTGCCCCGAGCTTCTGCATGACATGATGTGACTCGGACCTTCTGCCCCAGCTTGCCTCTTTGGCTCAGGGTGAAGCAGAGCCCTGCGCGGTGGCGTCGGACGCTGAAGCAGAGCGACGGCCGACGCCACCACCGCCGCTGCACCCCGCGTTGTAATAGCAACACATGAAGCCAAATGTGTGTTCGTGGGATTGTCCCAGTGAGCTTCCACGTCATGTGATCCTTTTGTCAGAAGATCCTCCAGCTTCCTCAGCAGGGTGTCGCGTTTCTTAAACCGTTCGCATGTCTTGACTTTTACTCGCTGGATTGGTCGTTCATCGCCTCTTAACTGATTACAGATTTCAGAGAGACAGAAGTGTTTTGTAAGACCACGGAGGCAGCAGGTCACCGGGGGGCTACGTGTAGATCATCCTCCCTGATGTAGTTTGAAGAAGCAGACGGAAAATGAAACAGATTTTTATCACAAATTCTTGATTAAATCTACACTCGTGCTCAAATGTATTCATCCCCTTCTATTAAAGAAAAGGCAAAATCCAGAATCCTTCCAGGAGTACATGGCGGCATGAAGGCAGAGAAGGCTGGGGATGTGTGTTAGACTCCAGGGGGATTACTTGGAAGGGGAAGTGTATCTTTGGTGACACCAGTCCTGGAACTTTTCTGACACCTCGTACCCTGTGTTGCTCGTTTCACATTATTGCAAAGGCTGCAGCAAATATTCTTATTTGAGATTTTAGTTCTTTTTTATTGGACATGTCTGTGAACTCACATGAAGCCCATCAACACCTCGCCACAAAAGACCCTAACGAACCCCTTTGTGGCAGGAGGAGCACCAACGACTCACATAACGAGGGGGAGGAGCAACAAACCCCCAAATGAAACCGAAACTCAGGTGTTAATGTCTCCTTCAGGATATCTGGAACTCCCAACTAGTCAGTCAGAACTGATGAAGCCTCTTGGATGAAAAGTCTTCAAGGAACTCAAGCAAGTCCAGCTGCTACGATTAGTCTACCAGAATAACTCATCACTGGGCATTTAATTCATTTTTAGATCATTTATACTTTGAGAACTCTGCAGTGGTCGCTTCAGATCTTGGGATCTTTTGTCCAGAATCTAAAGTCTGAGCAAAAGAAATGATTTTGCTGCCGTTGTGGTGAACGGGAGCCTTCTTGTGTGTTTCTGCATCAGAGTACGATAAGACTTGCGTGTCCAGAGGAAGCAGGGGAAAGAAGCCACATTATGGCCTCGGCCTGCCGGCTGGACAGGAAGTGGTTGGACACACACACACACACACACACACACACGTAAACCATGTCCTGCTCGGAGATCCTGCTAGAAGGAAACTGGAATTTCCGATCTTGATTCATGCACATGTTAACATCTGTCATCAGGACACATGTTGTGTATGTGCACACAGTGTGAGCATTAAACGGATGATTGAACTCGCTGTGAGTTATTCTCCTGTGTTTGCGTTAAAGGTTTCATTACTGTTGGTTCAGATGCAGCATCTCCGCAACTATGCCGAAGCATTAGTTCATTTTCAATCAATCAATCAATCAATCAATCAATCAATCAATCAATCAATCAATCAATCAATCAGACTTTATTTCATACAAACAGGAAGTGCTTTACAGAAAATCAAAATACGATAACACAATACAAACACAGTCGAGTTATCAGTGAAGGGATTCTGAGACACTAGAACTGAAGAGCTGAGGAAACACCAGACAAGATCAAACAAGTGAGATAAATAAATAAACAAAATAAGATACTTATTATTAAAAGATATAGAAATCAAGTTAAAGAAACAGAATAAGAAACAATAAAAACAAAGTAATAAACAATCAAAAGACTAGAAATATGTGAACAGGTGAATAAATAGAGAACTCAATACATAAAATGAGTTTAAAATAAATAAAACCTGGTAAATCTATAAAATCAGTCGAAAGCCTGATTAAAAGTCAGGTTGAAAATATCAACACGTCCCGCTGCCTTCAGGTCTTCTGGTAGGTGGTCCAGAGGTTTTGAGGTTTAATTAAAAGCCACGACCAGAAGACCCGAGGGTTCAAAAGAGAAAAGAACTTCATAAACTAATAAAAGGATCTTAAAACCAGTTCTAACAGAGACAGGTAACCGGGACGGAGACTAATCGGTGTAATGTGAGCTCTCCTCCTGGTCTGAGCTCAGGATGTGTGGTCTTCTTCAGATAGGAGTCTGAACCCGCTGTCTTCTTCTTCTTCTTCTTGGTCCGATTGTGACTTCAAACTTTTTTTTCTTTGTGTGTGAGCAGAAGTTCATCGAGTTCGAAGACACCCACGAGCAGGAGAAGAAGGACCTGCAGAACCACGTGGACCGAATGGAGTCGCACTCTCGGCAGCTGGAGCTCAAGATCAAGAACTACGCGGACCAAAGTGAGCCCACACCTACACTCGTTTTTATTAGTGAAGGTTTAAACCTTTATAGGAAAACATGACATATATATGTATCCCCTCCTGTAGTGTCACATTCAATAAAGAAAAATACATGACATGACAGTGATAAAGCTAAAAACCGATAATTAAACAAAAAGCAAATTAAACAGCCGCTGACGAGCAAGAAACAACAGGACAAAATAAATGGATAAGAATTAAAGATCAGTAGCTCATTCATATGTACAGCCTTCACATTTCAGTCGGTGAGATGTGACTCGTTGGCCAGGACTCGTTATGTTTACCTCTGACTATATACGTCGACGTCTCAGCTCCTTCTCCCACAGTCCAGGTGATGGTGCTTCCTCCAGCATGGTGCCGTCATTCCTCTCGCACGGTGGAGACCAAAGTCAAACATTCTCGTTTGCTTCGTTGTTGTTATACAGTCCTATTCCTTCAGTGGAATATTATTTTTAATCGTGTTGAATCTCAGCTCCAAGCCCAGAGACACTCTTACGCTGACGGATGTGAACATTTTGCCCCTCGTGTTGTCATTTAGCTCCAGTTTTTTTTTCTACTCTCGTCACATCTTCTTCCTCTTACGCCGACACACACTTACGCAAAAAGACACACTCTTTCTCCGCCTTTGCAGCGGCGACAGTAATGGGATTATAGGATTTCTGTTATTCCCATCCTCCTAATGCGGCACTGCATTACCGCCCATCTTACTGGTGGATTAAGCAGCGGAGGCATCGGCTCGATGGGGGAAAAAGTGAATCCGCACAATGGTGCTCGGTGGCAGCAGCAGAGCAACACAGCTGGTTAACGGGGGAAGAAGAACTGTCTGACTCCCAGCCGAAGCATTAAGAAGGAAGACACGAAGCAGATCAGTGCTTGTTTGGTGTCTCCAATCTCAGCTGTAATTATTGTTTTGCTGCACTCCACGTGACCAGTCGGAGGGTTCAACCGACTCGCCCTCTGACTGGTCAATCATTCATTACTGTGTGCTGATTGCCTGTGAGGAGCCAGAGTCCACGCAGGTACAGAGTATAGCTTAGACATGTTGGTTTTATACTCAGTCATTTATCAGCTTCAGGTCTGCGTTCTCACTCCAAAGTTCCCATTCGTTCATCCAGGCTGAGATCCAGACTTGAGCACATCTAGCTGCTGTTTCAGATCACTGCCACAACTCTGATTATGAAGACGTACACACAGACACACAGCCCGTAGGCATCCCAGCACATTTATAACACTGCATTAAATGGACGCTAACACGGCTGTTTGCGTGGCGTCTTGTTTATCCCGTCTGGATGGATGTAACAGTGTTAAACAGATTAGGTGAGTAAATTATATCTTCAATCAGTGTCGCGGCCTCAGCGTTCAGCTCCCGGCCACGCTCGTTTGTCAAACTTGTGGGAAGGATCGCTGCCGTCTCTGGCTTGTTTCCACAAATCTGGCTCGGTGCGCACACACACAGGCGAGACATCATCGTGCAACAGGCTTTAGCCGCTGTCATTGATAGCATCCGAGCTTCATATATCCGTCTGTTGCGGCGGCTCACGGTGTGGCTTAGGCTAAACCTGATGCACTAATAGGGGATTAGGTGTTTTTGTCACTTGGTAAGTCGGCCCAGCGCTGAAACCCGTCGAGCGAGATGAACCCCCTCCGACGGAGCCTCTCTGGTGGAGGAACGTTGTGCTTTTACAGGCTACAATCAATAATCACAAGATTTGAAACAAAGCTGCGTCAAATGTTTCATGATTTATAGTCTTGCAAGGTGTTGAACTTTTCATTCCCAAGATGTGTTTTTTTTTTTTAAGGATCCAACTATACGAGGTTTTTATTCGGTTATTGGTGATCAAGAAAGGCCGATGTTATAATGTTTTAACAATTAATGATTGATAGCAGAGAACCTGTCGTTCAAAACGATGTTTATGCGACTGGGCTGCAAGGTGGGGCAGTGGTTAGCATTGTTGCCTCGCAGCAAGAAGGTCGCCGGTTCGCGTCCCGGTGAGGACGCCCGGGATCTTTCTGTGTGGAGTCTCCATGTTCTCCCCGTGCAGCGTGGGTTCTCTCTGGGTTCTCCGGCTTCCGGCCACAGTCCAAAAACATGTTGAGGTTAATTGGTGATTGTAAATTGTCCGTAGGTGTGAATGTGAGTGTGCTTGGTTGTCTGTCTCTAAGTGTAGCCCTGTGATAGACTGGTTACCTGTCCAGGTGAACCTGCCTTCACCCTGAGTCAGCTGGGATAGACTCCAGCCCCCCATGACCCTAGTGAGGATTAAGCGGTGTATGGATGATGGATGTTTATGCGACTGTGATTGATCAGTTTGTCTCCTGCAGTCTCTGTTTTCTCAATCTGTCACTGTTTTATCATTTTTTTTATCGTTAGCGTAGCCTTAGCCGCTGTGACAGGAGCCAACTTCCTGGTTTTTCTTGTTCAATTTTCTCTGTTTGAGAAACGTTTCTGAGACCATAGAGCGACCACAGACAGAGAGGAGGCATCACACCCGGAGTGGCCCTTTAATTCATCAGTGTATGAGCAGATCAGGACTCGCTGTTCATGGGTTTGTTTGTCGGTTGTACCGGTGTGAGGTAGGAACCTTTCTGTCTAGGTAGGGTTTCCAACCAGAAAGGGACAAACCAGTTCTTGACTTGCATTTTAGAGGCGAAGCCGATGCTTTAAGCCACTGAGGGAGTCCAAACAGGAAAACTTTATTGAGGAGCTATTATTCTTGTGTCTGATGAATTAAAGTCAGACTCCTCTTGCTTCTTTATCTGATATCCAAATCTTCTTAAAGTGCATATTTCCAAATCAACATCCATGCATACGGTAACTTTCAGTGTGTTGCTCAGCGGTCAAAAACTGGTTTGTCGCTTTCCTGTTTCCTGATCTGCTCCTACAATCAGTCAAGAAAAATAGCGGCAAATAACGGCTGTCATCCGTTTCAGTCGGCAGGTTAGAAGAACGAGAGCTGGAGCTGAAGAAGGAGTACAACTCCCTCCATCAGCGGCACACGGAGGTAACGCAGCGGGAAAACATGCACTTGTAACCGTTGTTTACATCCGTGACCGGCTTCCAACGAGTGTTTTGCTCTGACTCGCCGACAGATGATCCACAATTACATGGAGCACGTGGAGAGGATCAAGATGCAGCAGATCAGTGAGACCTCGGAGTCGAGCTCGGTGGGCAGAGTCAGGTGAGGTCGCGGCGGGTGAGCCGACGAGCGCCACGTGTCCGAAAAGACGCGATTCAAAGTGTTTGTCCCTCCAGGAGAGAGCGCCCTCTGTCTTTGGGGATCTTCCCGTCGTCCGGCGGGGCGTCGCTGCTCATCCCGGATCCCCAGACCAGAGCAGAGACTCCGGGAACAGAAGGCTGGAGGTTCGCCGACTCCTCACAGCCTCGGTCCAACACCAGCCTCAAGGTGGGTGCAGAAATGAACGTACAAACAACATCCTGACACAAAAAACCAACATTGCAGAATTTTTTCTTCCCCTTTTCTTGGATCCCAATTATTGTATTTTTCACTAAACATTCAAACTCAAATGATGGAAAGCAGCAATTCAGTGTTTCATCTATGCACAGTCACTGCTTTGTACACAAACTAGAAACATAAATACAGGAAATGTGGACGAAGACACGACCGCTGTAGCCGAGTGTTTCCAGCTGTTCTGCCAGAGATAGAAGATGGAGGAGTTTTGGCTTCGGATCCGTTTATAGATAGAGAGCCTTTGATAAGGCTCGGGCGTGCTGATGCGTATTTTAGCAGGCATCTGACAAGGCCACCTCTGTTTCCAGACTCTTCTTTAACCATTGATGAATATGCAGACTTCCTCTGGTGCAGCAGTCGGAGGAGATCATTAAAAGTGTCCCATGAATATGCAGCGATCGTCTTTTGGAAGCAAATAATTTAATGTGAATTTTGTGCTTTATCATCCGACGTGGTTCTAAATTTCTCGATGGCTTTGTCCTTTCAGCTACACATCATCATGTGGGCTGTGTGTTTTGTATCTGTGGCAGTTAGGACCCGGAGGACGTTATCTCATCCCGCTGCTGCGTTCTTAGTTGAATCTGGGACACGGGCTGTGAAGCGCGGTGCACGACGGGAGCGCCGCCGCCGCCGCTGTGTGGCTCGCAGCCAGTCGCTGAGGGAGAAAGAGGCTAGCCGGGATGCGATTGGATGTTACGTAATCGCAGCTACAGCATGGTTATTGTTGAGCCGTGGCCCTTTTGAACACGGCCGGCTTTGATATGCAAACGTACGTCGTGTTTATTTATGGGAGGAAAAGGCGGCGTCAGGTTGAAAATATGATTCATGTGAGCAAAACCACCCCATTGAAACTGGCTCAAGTGCTTTTTTTTTTTTAAATCATTGCATATTATTCCATTAATGCATCTAAATAGAGCAGGTGGATTTTTTTTAATTAGTATTTTATCGAGCGATGAAAGAGTAAAAACACTAAATGTTTGTTATTTTTACAGCTGAGTCGTGACTTCACTTCTCTGTTAACCCTCTGAACTCCTCAGCCAGCCGCCGGGTTTCAACGGCGTCTTGTCTTTTAAATGCAGAATCAGGTGGTAGAGCGGGTTGTCCTCTAATCACAAGGCCGGCGGTTCGATCCCCGGCCCCTCCACAGTCCTAGTGCCTTTGGGCGAGACACTGAACTTGACGTTGCTCCAGATGGATGCGTGGCAGCTCTGTCGCCGTTGGTGCATGAATGTGATCGACTCTGGCTTTGGATGGAAGCGTCTGTTTAATGAAATTGTAAATTGTAGAAATGACACCACTCGCCGCGGCAAGAAACATGAAGCATCTTCGGATTTTCAACCATCCGACTGTCCTTGAGCTGAACACGTTTGATGTTTTTCGCTTTCACTTGGAAAAAACAAGTAAAACTTTATTTACACAAAGCAGACGGAAGACACGGATGTAAGAATATCCGTAGTATGTCGAGCTCCCTTTTTTGACTCTTGTGGGAACGATTTTGTTCTTTTTTTAACTTTTTTCATGATTAGTGGCACTTTAACTTTGTTCTAGTCATGATTGCGCTGTTTTCATTAATCTGCTGGACTAAAAAATGTGAGTGAAGATGTGACAAAATGTCCAGAAACTGCTTTGGGTTTAGAGGGTTAAGTGAAAATATCAAACCTTGTCGAATTAGCATGAATCTTAGTACAAGTTAGAAGTTATCATGGTTTGACTATAGAAGCAGTTTTGTTAGAGCTGCAGCTAACGATTAGGAAACAGTGAAAAAGGCAGATTGCGGTCAGTAGATGCCTTTTGTTGTGTGTGTGTTCAGTTTACTGTCACATTAATCGATTCTCAGAATAGCTGCAGAACAATATTTTTAGAAACTGACTCAACTAATCAACATTAAAGTGTCTGATATCCAGGATATATGGTAAATGCACAGCTGTTAGCTAGGTGACTCTTCCATCCACTTCACAGACATGCACACTTTGGGGTGTTTGCATTTCTGTCGAACTGCTTCTGCACATGTGAGCTTCATTCTTACTCTTCCCCCCC
The DNA here is from genome assembly GCF_000690725.1 of Stegastes partitus. NCBI lineage: Eukaryota > Metazoa > Chordata > Actinopteri > Pomacentridae > Stegastes > Stegastes partitus. The sequence goes on along the minus strand of NW_007579320.1, from coordinate 153,118 downwards.
AAGCAGTTGGACTTTGTCGACCCCCCAAAGGAAAGGGAGGGTAAGAGTGCGCAGGACTCTACTTGGGGGAATTCACTGGCAGACGACTGCAAGGTAGTTGGATGACGGCGTGAACGTCGGCGGCGGCGGCAGCAGCTCTCCTGCGCTGGCCGCGGTCGGCGCAGTTTGTGTTTGTGTGGGCTTCAGTAGTTTCCTCCATTATGCCGTTTCATCTTTTTCAAAAGCGTCGCCTCTCACTTTGTGCATTTGTTCGACCTCCTCAGTTCACAGGCCGCCTGCGCTTTCAAAGTGCCACATGCAACCGTGCAACGACCACATCTGGATCCTTCAAAACAGTCTAAGCGCTTAATTATTAATCAAGCCGAGGTCAACAACAGCTCGGTTGCATCTGGCCTCCACGTTTGTGTTTCATTTCCACCAGAATGCATGACTTTTAAACGTCACTCATTTGTGCAATAACACAACATCGTGCTACGTTTGAACCTCCTGCCGTAGCTGTGTTACGTTGGGCTTTTAATTTCCTCCCAAGCAAGTTTTCGGACCTTTGTGTTGTGTGTTAGAAGCAGAGCGGCAGATTCCCCTCGCTGTCGTCCTTCGTTGTGTTCAGTTGATGTTGTGTGAAGCAAACCGTGTGGTGCCGTGTGGACCTTGTGTTTGTGCGTTTCCCCGTGTTGTCTGTCTGTAGCGTGTGAAGGTTCTTTTCGTTTATGTGTCTGTTTTCTTGAGCTCCAATTTCACACACACACAAAAAAAGATTTGCTGTAGTTTAAGGTTTCTGATTATTTTATTTAGTTCAGTTTTTCTTGCAAAAAGCAGAAATCTTAGGGTTTTTTTTTTTAAACTTGCTGCACAAAAAATTTAAATAAAATGTGATAAAACTGGTGTTAGTTGGCTAAAAAGGAAAGAAAAGAAAAGAAAAGAAAAGAGGACCTTGTTGAGTATAAAAATGTCTTTTTGTTAACAATGAGTTCATGAAGATAATGGTTGAGTTTAAGTCTGAAACCTCAGTTCACAGTAAGCTGAAGTTTGATAAACCAGGATTAGGCTGCAGCAGTAAAGCCAAACTTCTGGAGCAAGTTTCACACGAGAGAGGAACTAAATCAGGTGAAGCAAACACAAGTGATCTCAGTTTGTTGAGTTTAAAGTAATGTGTTCAAAAGAGGTCCGTTGTAATGTTTAGTTGTCGTCCTGAAGTGTGAGGCCTGCACCAGGTTAAGCGCTGTGTGATGACACATGCTGTAAACTGCGCTATGCAAATAAAATTGAATTAAAATTGAATGTTAGTGAGATTTTTAGTATTAGAGGCAGGTTTTTATTCAGTGCTCCACACAACGCAAGAGAAATTGGACTGTGTGTGTCTGTCATCGTGCCTCCTGTTTCCTTTTAGATCTTGAGCTCTGTTGTTTTGTGGTCGTTTCCTTCGGCGCTGTGTGTTGTTCGTTTTGACACCAGTTCGTTCAAGGGGGTCGTTTGGACCCTTTGAATGGCTTTCTGTAAGCGCTGCTGTGAACGAGTTCCTCCTCACCGCAGGATGAGCTGTCGGACTTCACCGGCTCCAAGTCGGCCACGCCCATGTCCACCACGGCCTCGGACATGGAGAGGGACGACGGGAACAGTAAGAGCACCGAGGTGCAGGCTGCACCGGGGACCAGGTCCATATCAGTAGGTAGGGTCAAAAGTTCTGGTACTTACAGATTCACAATCATTCGATTTATGCAGTTCTATTTTCTGCAAGGTGTCACAAGAGAACCTTTTTCTGCTCCAGTCTAAAAATACCACCAGTAACATCTTTTAGTAATTGTTCTTTGCTTATTCTTCCTCTGTGGGGGTTCTTTCATGTCTTGCGCAGGTTTGCCTGAAAACGAGGACAGCTCAGACGTGCAAGACATCATCGAGTCCACGCCCGAGCTGGACATGGATCTCATCGGTTACAAACCCTGCAGGTAGCGCAGCCGGCGAGCTTTCAGGCCAAACTTTAGCCAAAAGTTTCAGCGGGTGGCAAAGCGTCACCCTGCTGTCGTTGCTCCTCTTTCAGCACTCCCACCAAAGGCATCGAGAACATGGCGTTCGACCGCAACACAGACTCCCTGTTCGAGGAGCTGTCGTCTGCGGGCACCGGGCTCATAGGGGACGTGGACGAGGGGGCGGATCTGCTGGGTGAGTACAAACCTCACCGCCATTGTTCCGGCAGCAGTCCAGTAGTCCTCAGAGTAGTCCAGTTGAGTATTCACAGCACAGAGCAGGTTACATAAAAGCTGTTTTGCATGTTGTTTGTGACATTTCTACTGTGCTCATGGAAAATACTGATTTGTAGTTTGCTATACGTGGCTACTGAAGCATCAGCGCTGATGATTGTTTTACTGCTGTTTGAATTCTCAGGTCAGAGGTGATCTGTGTCGGCTGGATTTAACTCCCAGCCTCCTGTGGATTTATTTAGTCTTAAATACATTCAGATGTTAAAGCAAATGTTTTTGATTTAAAAACAAACACAAATTGAGATGTGATACTTTTTAGAGTTAGATTTTGAGTCAGTATTGATGATTTCCTCACATAGAACTGCAGCTTATCCTTACAAAGGCTTATGCAGCATTATTAGTCTTAACAACCCACTGTCTGCTGTATATCCTACTGCCGTGTTCTTCGCCTCTTGCTTGTTGATTTTATTTCTAATTTTTATTACTTGTTTTACTACAACTGTGTAACTACAGCGGAGTGCGAGGGCCACATTTAGAAAACTATTTTTACACAGCCGAGGATAAAGTCGTGATTTTCAAAGTCGTGATACTGATGATCATGTGGTGCTGAAGTATCTCCTCGTCTGTGAACCGGATGCTGAAGTACGACGTCACCAAATGCTCCACGGTCCTCATTTGAACAACTTTCCTCTTTGAAAACAACTGGTTTAAATGTTTCGATTTTATTCTCGTAAAATTCGGACTATTTTCTTCTAAAATTGCAGCTTTTTTCTTGTAATATTACTTTTTTTTTCTCGTACAATTCTGATTTTATTCTCGTAACTGTTACGATTCTATTCCCATAAAATTCTGACTTTTATTCTTGTAAAATTCCGACTTTTTTTCTTGTGATATAAGTTTTTTTTTAATCATAGAATTCCGAATTTCTTCTTGCAAAATTCCGACTTTATTCTCATAAAATTCCGACTTTTTATTCTTGTAATATTCCGATTTTTTTCTCATAAAGTTACAATTTTATTCTCATAAATGCTACGACCGTATCCTTATAAAATAATGACTTTTTTCTTGTAATATTACAAGTTTTTTTTGTTTGTTTTTTTTAGCATAAAATTACAAATTTGTTCTCGTAAATGTTTCGACTTTATTCTCGTAAAATTCTGACTATTTTCTTCTAAAATTACGACTTTTTTCTTGTAATATTACTTTTTTTCTCTCGTACAATTATGATTTTGTTCTCGTAAATGTTACGACTCTATTCCCATAAAATTATGACTTTTTTTCTTGTGATATAAGTTTTTTTTAATCATAGAATTCCGAATTTCTTCTTGCAAAATTCCGACTTTATTCTCATAAAATTCCGACTTTTTATTCTTGTAATATTCTGATTTTTTTCTCATAAAGTTACAATTTTATTCTCATAAATGCTACGACCGTATCCTTATAAAATAATGACTTTTTTCTTGTAAAGTTTTTTTTTTTTAATCATAAAGTTACAAATTTGTTCTCGTAAGTGTTCCGACTTTGTTCTCGAGGTCTGTGGAAGCATTTTTCTTAACGTGGCCCTAGCGCTCCATCGTGCTGTAACCAACCAGAGGCTTTACTTATTTTCTTAACTCACTGGAGCTGTTTTACGTGAGCTTCCCGGTTCCGATGTGACGAGCAGCTGTGGTTCCGCTGATGTTAAATTCATTCCAGCACCTGCTGTTGGCCGCTTTGCTTTCGGTCCAGCTGTTGAACGCGCTGTTCGCCATCGACCCATGTTAACATCACCTCTCTCTCTCCCCCCGTGTGTCTCATTCTTCTGGCTTTTGTCCATAATCCCAGTGGAGTACTCTGGTGTGTATGACCTCAAACTTTCCTTACGCTAAACATTGTCCTGTGCTGTCCCTTTGACCTCCACTCCATCAGCCACCCTTCTGCCATGTCCACCCTCGTTCAGCTTCTTCTTCATTTGATAACGGTTGTCAGGTGCAGTTTGTAGCTTCTCAGCCTTTTTTTTTTTTTTTACAAGGTTTTGGTGCATGAAGGATGGATTTCAGTGCTTCCTTTGTTGGCCTAATTGTTCTTTTTACAGCTTAAGATATTTTAATTTTGTTCCCCCGGTGCTTTTCCTCCTGTCCTCCTCTCTACTGCTACAAATGTCAGATGTGTTTAGCCTCAGAGATTTGGCAGCATCTCTTCCTTTTTGCTTGTGGAGTCAGCAGCTTTAGCTCCGACTCCTTTCATCATTTTTGATCATTCCACTGTCTCAAACTATATCCGCATTTCTTTCTCTCTCTCTCTCTCTCTCTCTCTTCCTTACTCTTTCCGCCTGACTTGGATTGCATGGTTTTCTCAGACCTTAGTTTGATTGGTAAGACCTCACCCACTCTATCCATTCTTCTCCCGTCAGTCATGTGCTGTGGGGTTTTTGTGTGTCGTGTTTAGTCTGTTGTGCTGTGAAACCCGACAAATATCTCTCTAGGAGATATTTCACATCCTCGTGTTGGATTTGATGTTACCTCTTCTGTATGTAGTGCTAAAGTAGTTTGTTGTCAAATAGTTTTTCTTCTTTGTTTGTGTGTTTTATTGCAATAAAATTCTAACGCCGTCTCCATTTCCGTCCAGGTATGGGCCGGGAAGTAGAAAATCTAATTCAGGAGAACTCGCAGCTGCTTGAGACAAAGTAAGAACACAATTTAAACTTCGATGTTTGATCTCCAGCGCTTCACGATCATCTGAGGGGGTTAAAGTGGGTCAAACCACATTTAGTAGTTTTAGAGAGAAATTTGCTAAAAGCATCCTGGTTGTTGGAGGAGTCATTATCCAAAGATGTTTCAACGCTGTCCAGAGATAGCAGCAGCTGCTTTGTGATGACTTATTGAGGTTTTAATTTGCCAAAGCGGGCCGTACCACATTTTCTACTGATTCCAGGTTTGTCTTGTTAAACAGCACTGAAGAGTTTACATCATCAGGAACTAGAGATACTCCTGAGGACCATGGGGTAGAGACAGATGCTTGGTGGTGGTTAGGTTTTATTTTACCTTACCGTACCTACGAGTTGAGTTTTACGCTTGAGATCGCGCCGTCCGCCATCTTGAATCGCAAACACGTGGAACTACATGCGGTTCCTGTGGCTATTGGTCCAGTTTGAGATTAAATTTTCTTATATTTGGAGTCACGTGTGCAATACATCACATACAATCCTCTTAATCACAGATAATTTCCCGTTTTCCTTTTTCTTTGTCGCAACACATTTTATGCAATTACGTAAAAACAACAAGAAAATGGGGCGTTTTCATTAAAATACAATAAAAATACCTTAATATGCAGACAGAAGGGTGAATGAAACAAATCTTCTTTTTCCAATCTTTCCAAATAGCTTCAAATTTGCTCTGTTGCAGTCTCATAGAAAAACTTATTCTCTCCATTACAAATATTTAATAAATTATGTCGTACCAATGCTCTGTTGATGGGGCGTCTGGCTTAAGCCATTTCTTGATGAGACCTTTCCTGGTTTTAGAGCGTATAAGTTCGTCCCAGTTACATGTGATGTCCGACCCAAATAAAACCTCTAATTCTGAATAAGTCTTAAAAAAATGTTTACTTCTGGACAAAACAAGTGAGGAGTTCATTTGCAACAACAGATAACTCCGTCTTCACCAACCTTCAGAAAACCCACTTTTCCACCGTCTACCTGAGACAACATCAGTGAAGTTATCTCTGTTGTTGTCATTTCTACTGAGTCAAATCCACTCAACTCCAGTTTGAGTCATATGATCTCAAGCAAACAACAGCAACAAAAACAAAATCTGTTTTCTGAAAATCTACAAAAGTGGAGTTATCTGTTTATGCAAATGAACTCTTCAGGTGGTGATGATTGGCCTCCAGCAGCTGTACGAGCCTGAGCAGCTCTGAGCAGGTGTAATAAAGTACCTGATAAGACGCTTCTCAGCCAAATCATCTCCATGACGATGAACTTCATTGAAATTCACAGTATTTTGCCTTTAAATTTTAATGGCAAAACCATCACGGGCCAAACTTGTGACATGACCAGTGGGCTGTTGGTTGGACTCCTTTGCTTCACTTATCAACAAAACATGAACTGTTGGTTTTTTTGTGGGGCTCTTTGGCACTGAACCCCTCATTAGTGCTCGTCTTCTGCCCGTCTCTCCAGGAACGCCTTGAATGTGGTGAACAAAGACTTGATCCTGAAGGTGGACGAGTTGACCTGTGAGAAGGAGATGCTGCAGGGGGAGCTGGAGGCCGTGCTGCAGGCCAGAACCAAGCTGGAGGACAAGAACAGGGATCTGGAGGAGGAACTCAAGAAGTAAGGAGCGGTTTGACTCCCCTGATGTGTAAAACCTGCCACTGGTTTTCCATGACTGCTCCTCTCTTTGTGCAATCTAAATCTAATTCACGGCACAACAAGCTTCAGGCGTAAGTTTTGA
>NW_007579320.1:136526-144389 GCF_000690725.1 Stegastes partitus | reverse complement strand
CCCTACACTTAATTCTTTTTTTTTTTTTTTTTTCTCATCTTCTCCGGGATGTGCTTTTGAATTGGCAGCATTAGGTAAAGATGATTTGATCGACCTTCTCCCTGCCAAACCTCTCTCTTGCCCTCCATTAACACACAGAATTGCTCCGAAAGGACTTTGATGTGTCGTTGCTCGTTTAGCTCTCCGAGCCAGTCGCTGTTATCGCGAACCGCTCAGACGCGAGTCTGGTCGTGGCCCCGGGCTTCCCCCCGTCTCCTGCCTGCTGTCTGCCTTTTTGATGTTTTCCCGCTCTTTCTGCTCGTAGGGAGCCGAAGCGAGACAAATACGAGCACACGATCTGTCGAGGTTGTAAATGCAGATCGCTGGGCTTTTTTTTTTTTTCATTGTAGGAAATTTGAGCATGTTTAGTAGAATTGCCTTCGTTTTATCGGGTTTATTTGAACATATTCATCCAAAAAAAAATGAAGTGGGACCTTATGTTTGATTTGATTTCAGTTTTGGCACATAGTTAAATGAAATACAAGAATTTTTCTCCATATTTTCTGCACTAAAGAATTTATTGTGTAGAAACTATGAAGGCAGCACGATTCAATCTGTGTTTAGAAATTTTAAAAAATGTAGTTTGGGCAAGTTGAGTTCATCCTTTAAAGCTATTTCGACAAGTTAAAAACAACTGGAGTGGATGTAATGTAGGCCACAGAGAAAGCAAAATGATGCAGAAACAGAAAGCCTGAGGATAAAAGCAGAAGAAAGGATTTTTTTTTTGACTGTTTTAATACGGATTAAAAAAAGAAACAGATCTGCATGTATTTAGACTAGTTAATCAGTGTTTTGGCAGATGTTTGGGCCGTGTGATGCCCAAATACAAAAGCAGCAGCACAAGGCAGGCAAAGTACAAGAATATTAGCATTTAAATGTCAGAGCAGCATCCTGCTGTTTAGCCGTTTCACAAGTTGTGCAGGATTTAAACAGGAATACATGTGACTTCTTGGGATTTGATACACAGTTTGGTAGGTGCATATAAATTATTGTTGATTCAGTCATAGTGTTCAGCTAAACTACAACTCCCAGCATGCTTTATGTCACCGTACATGTTGTGGTTGATCCTCGACTGTCCGGTTGGTTGGTGACCTCCCCTTCCTTGCTTTTTCCCTGCACTCCTGTTTCCCTTCTCGGCTCTCTGTGACTTCACCGCCTGCAGCTTCAGCAGACTGTTTAGCTCCTCCTCCAGCTCCCCCGCCATCAAGAAGGTGGATTCCCAGTCCAACGTCAAGTACAACAACCCGGGCGGCATGGTGAAGAGGAGCAGCACCTTCTCCCAGTTCCCCACGGAGAAGTCCAAGACGTTCGACTTCCTCAACGAAGAGTGAGTAACGCAGACGGACGGGTTTCACGTTTCGTCGAGGTGGAGGGATTCTAAAAACGATGCTCTTCTTGTAGTAAGGAGCAGTGCAGCTCGCCCTCACGGAAGGAGCAGAAGAGGGCTCAGTACCGACAGATGAAGGCCCACATGCAGAAGGAGGACGGACGAGTCACTGCACACGGATGGAGCCTGCCCAGCAAATACAAGGTGGGAAGTTAGAACAAGAATCAGTGGGTCTGCTCAGTTCAAACACTCTTTGTGGTTTATTTAAATCGTCCGCCAGATGGAGCTCAGCCTCCAAAAGAACCGAATTAAGAGTCTTCACTGTGACTGAAGTGTGGACATGGTTTAAAATTAAAACACAAAAAAACCCATTCAGGTCAGGGCTACACAATCGGTTGTAAAAGGATTCTGACTTTGGCTTCACACAGTTAAATCTTAAATGTTCTCACAGAAAACGCTCTTTTTAAAGTGTGTCTATTCGTGTTTTGGGGACGTTTTTGTTCATATTTAGAACAGAATAGAACTTTATTGATCCCTTTGGTGGAAACCTCAGGGGAACTGCTGCACCAGCAACAACAACACCAACACAACCTCAGCAACAATAGTAATAATAATAACAACAACAACAACAATGGATACAGTAACAAATTGCCAAAGAGCCTAAATAATCCACACAGTCTGGTGATACAGCATGATGCTCTATCTCACCCCAATGTCCTCACCCCTCGCTCCCCACCTCTCCTCGCTTGCTGCTCCTCCCCCTCCCCCTGAGCTCAGAGTTGAACAGTTTGATGGCTCGAGGGACAAAGGACTTCTTGGTCCTGTTGGTTTTGCACCTGGGGAGGAGCAGCCTGTTGCTGAACTGGCTCCTCTGGGCGATGATGACAGTGTGCAGAGGGTGGCTGGCATCGTCCATGATGGCCAGCAGTTTGTTCATTCAGCCTCCAGGAGATGAAAATAACTACTCACTACGATGCAAAGCTCTGGGCATCGGGTAAAATCTGACTACTCAAATGTGAAAGTGCACGAAAAAGAATGACAGAATAAATCAGAACATCAAATAGTTGTGTTGTCATCGTGCAGCCCTGTTTGTTTTACTCACGAGTGCAGCTTTCATGTCCGTCGCTTTGTCTCAAAGCTCTTCACGCTTCCGGTTTTGTCTTTGACTTTTTATTCCTCCTGCAGGTGTCGAACGGAGGACAGGTGGAAAACAAGATGAACTTACCAGTACCGGTTTACTTGAGACCTCTGGATCAGAAAGATGCTTCTATGAAGGTGAGCAACCCGACGGTGCTCCGTGTTACTTGAAATTCTGCAGCACATTAGATATTTATAAGCCGGCTCTGCTCTCCAGCTGTGGTGTGCTGCGGGGGTCAACCTGTCGGGAGGGCGGACGCTGCCGTCGTCGGAGCTCGTTAAGCAGACGAAGGGTTCTCAGAGTAGCCTGGACCAACTGGAGCAGGAGAGTAAGGTGAGCGCTTTGAGGAGGTTTATCCTGAACTTGGAGTCTTGGTTGGCTTTTCTTTTTTTTAAAAGGCTGCTTTTATGTTGAAGGATCAGGAGAAAGGGGAGAAGGAGCTGATTGTTCAGGACGAGGTGACCAGTCGGGTGTGGGTGTGCACCAGCACCCACTCCTCCACCAAAGTCATGGTGCTGGACGCCAGCCAGCCCTCCGACCTGCTCGACAGCTTCTACGCCTGCAACACCCACGTCGTCTGCATCGCCAGCGTGCCAGGTAGGCCGGAGAGGTCACGCCGGGCTGTCGGCTCGGTTCTCAACTTTCAACTCCATTGTCCCGTGAGGGAAGTTTGCTCTGCAGGCAAAACACAGAAACACAGAAAACACCATCAGTCGATCGCATCCAGACACCACACTGGAACAGACAGCACACGACAGCAGAGAAAACAGAACAACCGTCATCCTCCAGAATTCAGGACAGCAATGGCTTGTGTTATAAATGAGTTTTCATCCTGTTGGATCGAGCCTTCGGCAGTCTGAACCTCCTGTCAGAGAGTTCTCGTCTGTGTTTTTAAAGCGTTTGGGTTGTTTTTCAGGTGCGCTGGATTCTGACTATCCGGCAGGGGAGGAGGTACCAAAAGACCTGGAGGCCAGTCAAGGTGACGGCGTGTCGCTGGCGGGTAGCGTGGCCAGCGTGGGCTCCACGGGCAGCGACGGCACCATGGCAGCGGAGGGAACCACCGCCGTGCCCCAGACGGCGAGTTCAGGCGGCGCCGACCAGCCGACCGAGCACAGCGCCGTCTCAGGCTCCGGTAATTCTCTGCTTCCTAAAGCACAACGGGGTCGCTAGCAGCTAGCTAATGTAGCTTCAGGGGCCTTTTACACAAACAAAGACCAGCATCTGGTTTACTGGTGTCATGAAGCTGGTGACAAATCACCACAGGAACGTTTATAAAAAATGTCAATCAGCTGACTACTGACCAACTCCTGCACTACATGAACTACAAATATGGAGATTTACAGCAAAGTGACGCACAATGAAAGAAGCATTTTTAATGTTTCATCTTTAGTAATTATGTCAAAGACAGATAAAAGGTTTGAACCACAATAACAGCCTAATCAGTGGCGATAAAAAAAAGATGCATTTGAGCTGCACCAAGTTGGATTCCTTCTTATTTTAGCTTCGCAGCTCAGGACAATCCAACACTTCATTAATAAGCTCAGTGATGAATTATTAACGTGTCATTTCATCTTCCTGAGATCTCGTTTCATTTCTTCAAGTCTTTTTTTTTTTTTCCTTTTTTCCACACAGAATATGTGCAGAATCACTTCTCATAATTATAAAATGCAAATTATGAAAATAGTGGTGTGAAAAGTACATCTGTGGACACTGACCTCGTCGCTCTCGCCTAAAAAGAAAACCGAGGCAGAGTGGTAAAGGGTTAACGTTACAGACTGAAGCCACGCCTGTGTGATAGCTTCATACCTTTTTGTGTAACTTAAGTTTGTTTGTACTGTAGCCGTGCACACATAGAATTACCAACTAATCGTGCAAACTCTGGCAGGTTAAAAAGTGTGAACATCTTTTTTCAAAATGAATCAACCCAACAACATCTGATGAAATAATAAAAAGCAAGGGGAAGGGGAAGAACAAGTGGAATAAGAGAAAACAGAGGGTAAAACCCTAAACGCAAGGCCAACAATAATATTAATAATGGTAACAGCAAATAAGTTAAATCAGTATGTGAATAAATGAAGGGGAAAAAATAAAATACAATGAACAACAGGCAAAAACAGTAAAAGGAGTGTTTTTGTATTTTTGGGTTTAGAAAACGTCTACTTCTGTCAGGAGAGTTCATTCTAGAGTACAGTACAAAATTAAAGCTAAGTTGGTTTCCTCATTGAAACTGCAGCTACACTGATGCACCAGCTTTATTACAACCGCTACCGCTGCTGCTGCCGAGCTCTTCTACTCCATCTCGTTAAGTCTCAGAACCTGTGCACAGGAAAAATAAGGTCGAGCATTTGATGCAAGCTCACAGAAGAGCATCCCGCGAAGGAACATTTCTGCACAAATTCAGTGCACGAGACTGAGATGAACGCTTGTTCAGTTGACTTCTGAGACTTTGGAGGCAGCTGATTGGTCACTTTCAGCAAACAAACTATACAGTACACCAGAAACGCTTCAGTTGGTGAATGTGTCCAAAATACGAGAGACGCCCCAACGAAGTTATCCGAGATAATACACACTTCTAGTATTGTGGATCAGCTGTAGTACCTGGTTGTGCCACCAGGTGGAGCCTCTTATGGTTCCGTGTCATAGACAGAGAGCACTGTGGGTGATGTTCAGGTCCAGATTCCTACCTGTCTTACTCTCTCAGCCTAGAATCAGGGACACCAGCGGCCCGTTTCCGTTCACAGACGTGTCTAAACCCCTTTAACCCACAGTCGAACTGTCCAGAGAGACGAGTCCAACGGAGGACGGGGTTCCCACGGCGGAGGAGGCGACAGAAGCGACGGAGGCGAACGCTGGCGTGGGCGAAGAGGGCGAGGAGGATCAGGGAGCGGATCAGAACCAGCCGGGGATCTACACGGAGCACGTTTTCACCGACCCGCTGGGAGTCGGACCCACCGACTCGTCTCCCGCTGAAACGCAGAGGTGAGGAGGATTTAATAGGGATGAGACTTTATAGTTTGTGCCAGATGTGGAACACAGAATAGAAACACTTTAGTGATCTCCAGCTGCTGTTACAGTAAAGTCACCACAAATACAAATAAATACAAAATAAAGTACATAAATGAGCAGAAATGTCCAGTAAAGTAAGAATAAATAAGAAATAAGGCAAATAAAGTACAAAATGCACAATGACGTGTAAAATATACTCTGAATAAAAATGTAGTCGAGTGAAAAACGTGCCAAATGTACAAATATACAAAAAAATATACATAGAGATTAAAATTAAAATATCCTGTGAACATCGGTGTACTGTGCAGTATTGCTCAGAAGAAAACAAAATGAGATAATGCAAGAAATGCTAAAAAAGGAAAAAAGTGAACAGATTAAAGTACGATACTTTATTAAAATAAGTAAACTAGAATAAAAGTGGAACAGAAATTTCACACATGATGTATTGCACCTAAAATATGAGATGAAGATGAAACAGTGACAGTGTTGTGCATTAAAAGGGAAATTTTGCACATGTAGTCAAAATGCAGAGTGTTTTAGTGCCAATATTTACTAAAATATACAGTTTTCTTATTTAAAAAAAAAAAAAAAAAGGTTTTAAAAGTGCAACTCAAATATAAAAGTAAGTTCAGATGGAAAACGTAGGTCATGTTTCGCTCATCCTCCCGTTTGGATTTTGAATTTTTAGCAAGTCTGCAGCACAAACACACTGAAAAACAGTCCAAGAGCATATATGTTCTTTTAATAAATCAAATTTCTTCTCTGGTTGGCATCACAAAATGCAAACATGAGGAGAAGAAGAGTCATGAGTCAGGCTTTTTTTTTCTGACGGATGCATTTGAAGGTCTGGCAAAGCTGATTTCTTCTGTGATTCAGGGGCTCTGGGCAGGACGGCGAGCCTTCGCTGCCAGAAGACTCGGATCCGTCAGACGGGGAAGTCCTGAGGATGAGCAGCGCGCTTCCCACCATGTGGCTGGGAGCTCAGAACGGATGGTGAGCAGGACGGCCGCCACCAGAGGGCGCCGTTCCCTCCATAATAAATCATAACAATCTGTCGTTTGACGCTTCCACTGATCTCAGTTGAAATAGTTCGTTTTTTCCTTGTTCAGCCGGCGTTTTATCTGATCAGCTTTTCTTTGTCTCTCACTTTTTGAAGCCTGTACGTCCACTCGTCGGTGGCTCGATGGAGGAAGTGCCTCCACGCCATCAAGCTCAAAGACTCCATCCTCAGCATAGTGTGAGTTCAGCATTCGTGCCGCATTTATTCACTGAGTCGCACACGGTGAAGACGCAATAAAAAGTGTCCGTTGCTCGTTTCCAGGCACGTTAAAGGGAGAGTTCTGGTCGCTTTGGCTGACGGCTCGTTAGCGATCTTCCACAGAGGCATCGGTGAGTCTGTAGCTGGAGAATGTCTTGCTTTATTTTTGCATTTTATTCAGTTTTTTTTGGTATTAATCTGTATAATTATGCATTTTAAGCCTCTTTTTTATGCCTTTTTAACGCCAGAGCTCTTTGTTTCTCCCGAGCAGACAGTCAGTGGGATCTAACCAACTACCACCTGTTGGATCTGGGCCGACCTCACCACTCCATCCGCTGCATGACGGTGGTCCACGACAAGGTCTGGTGCGGCTACAGGAACAAGATCTATGTCATCCAGCCCAAAGCCATGCGGATAGAGGTAACGCTGTCACTACAGTCAATAAGTCTTTTGTCACATGAATAACAGTAATTAAAACTTTGCATTTAACTAAAGTATTTTCACATCATCTCAATCCGTCATCGCCGAGCAGAAGTCGTTCGACGCACATCCTCGCAAGGAGAGTCAGGTCCGGCAGCTGGCCTGGGTCGGAGACGGTATCTGGGTGTCCATCCGGCTGGACTCGACTCTGCGCTTGTTTCACGCCCACACCTACCAGCACCTCCAGGACGTGGACATCGAGCCCTACGTCAGCAAGATGCTCGGTACGCCTCCCAGACGCTCGCAGAAATCCTCACAACTTCTGCCTTGCACTTGATCAGACGACCAGATTTGTCTTGTGCAATAATCCTTGTTCTGCATCAGTGCAGTTTTTAGAACGTCCTGAGCTCCTTTCTTCAGAATGAAACTGAAAGCAACCGTCTGTCGTTCTGCGTTGCAGGTACGGGTAAACTGGGCTTCTCATTCGTCAGAATCACGGCCCTCGTGGTGTCCTGCAGCCGACTGTGGGTGGGAACAGGAAACGGCGTCATCATCTCCATCCCGCTGTCTGAAGGTAGCGCCTACTCTTAAACGTCCGCTTTGGGTGATCCAGAGCTGTAAATCCATAAAATATCCACGTAGCTGTTAGGAATGGTGATGATGAATCCATTCATA
>NW_007579320.1:130158-135127 GCF_000690725.1 Stegastes partitus | reverse complement strand
TCAGCAGTAGTGAACATGCTCAGTGTGCTCTCTTGCTGCCCTCTGCCTCCTTCACCGTCTCCTCCTCTGGATCACATTTCACCTCATCTCCACTCCGCGTTGCCTCAGGGATCATCATCATCATCATCATCGTCGTCCTGCACCTCCTCTGGATCTCCTCTCACTGTATATGTACGTCCCAGTTTCCTCCCGAAGCTCGATCAGACGGTCGCTACGTCCCGAACGCCACTTGTTGAATTAAAGATGGTTCGGTTGCCATGGATACGGGCCTCGACATTGTTCGACAGTTTTATACTTCAAAGCGCGGCTCTCGGGGGGAAACTGAGGAGCGTCGCTGTCTTTAAATATTAAAACTGTCTTCCTTCTATTTCTGCGTCTTTGTTTTCCATCGTGCATACATATTTGAGAGCTTGTTCCTGTTTGCATTTAAACCTGAGCTTCCGCCCCACAGGCTTCACTTAACGGTCAGGATGCTTGAAAACTAATCAGACATGTCGCAGCAAAATCTTAAAATAAAAACACTAGAATGAGACTTTATGGCACAGCAGCGGTTTTTGTTAAATCTCCCTCTTTTCTCGTTCTTCAGCTAACAAGACGGCAGGAATCGTGCCAAACCGGCCCGGCGGCGCCGTGCGGGTCTACGGTGACGACGGGTCAGACTGCGCCATGCCGGGCAGCTTCGTGCCGTACTGCTCCATGGCTCACGCCCAGCTGTGTTTCCACGGACACCGAGATGCTGTCAAGTTTTTCGTGACGGTTCCAGGTAAAACCACGAATAAAACCGCTGGGTCAAGAATTTACCAGTGGAGAGCTGACGACCGGTGAAAGTGAATTATACGGAAACATTAGTAGTTTTGCAGCTGGACAAATGCGCATGACGACGGCTTGTATTAGGATCACTCATGTAGCGCTCCAGGTATTGGACTGGAGAAGTCGTTTCAGGCAAAAATCCTAAAATGTTGAACGTGTGAGGTGTTGCTGCTAGCGTTTAATAAGTTGCTTTGACTCTGGGAATGGAAAATGATTAAATTAATCTGCAGATAAGAAGAAAAAATAGTCAAATAGTCCACAAAAGTTACTGTTTATTGCCGTTAACTGAGCTGCAGCTAACGAGCCTCATTTGAACTCTTATTCTGAAGGATTTCTGCAGAAGTTCCTGCTGGGAAATTCTGTAATATTTTGACTCAGATGTGTTTTTATTTGTTGAAGACAGAAGTTCAGACGTCGGTGGAGTTTTTAGCAGCTTTTCATTCGTCTGTGGATCTTCAGCGATGCTAGAAAAGTCTTTCATCCATTGTTTGCCTGCTATAACGCCGACTCGCGTCTTCTTTCAACACCACAGCCGAGTTTCCTCTGATCCTTTAGGCACCTGGTGAAACCAGAGGACTGTTGGTTTGTCCTTTTTTTTTTAGGAATTCCAGAGGCTACAACAGTCCCTCTGATTTCTTTTTTCTGTTTTTGTTCGTAGTTTCCTGCTCTTGTAAAAACGTCTCTCGTCTGTTCGTCCTGCAGGTCAGGCCATGCCACCTCCAGGCAGCGCAGATTCAGGCTCCGACGATCCTCCGTCTGAATCCTCCGACACGACGACCTCCGAGCCCAAAACGTACCTGGTCATGAGTGGAGGCGAAGGCTACATCGACTTCAGAATGGGTGGGTATCGATAGAAGGCTCACGTAGGTTAAGCAGAATAAAGGAAACCGATGTGCAAAAGAAGGTGCAAGAAATGGCTGGTACTAGAATAAGAAAAGAATAGAAGAAGTGTAAAAATAGAAATAGTAATGAGTGTAAATGGGTTGTGAACTGTCTGCACTGTGAAGTACAAACATGTTAAAGGTTGATCTGCAGCTGACAGTTCAGTCTATTAAAACTGGGTCATTCCACCTCAGTACAATCCAAACAGTACCGCGTTTAATAAAACTCTCTGAAGCATTACGAGTTGGAAAACCACAATTTTTCTTTGAGCCCAGTAACGATATTGCATAACTCTTCCTGTTGGGACATTATTGGAGTAGTTTCACCGTCATACCTGCTCAATGCTTGTTCAAATATATATTAAAAAAACCACATAATTTTAATAACTTGTCTTTGATAAACTCTGGCACCATACTCTGGCTTTATAAAGCTCCCATTAATGCCAGTCACAGGAAGAATATTCTAGTTTTATGGTTGGTTGAATATCAAAATAGAGGAAAAAATAAATAACCAAATTTGCACCAACTACAATGGAGCAGTAGGGCCACATTAAGAAAAAAGTTCCTCCACGGACTTGGAGAATAGATCCGTAACATTACGAGAAAAAAAGTCGTAACATTTAAACCAGTTGTTTTAGAAGAGTTGTTGGAATGAGGGCTGTGGAGCATTTCATGACTTCAGCATCGATTACACGAACCAGGAGATACTTCGTCTTTGCTTTACTTAATAAAATTAAGACTTTTTTTCTTGTAATATAAGTTTTTTTCTCATAAACTTACAACTTTATTCTCGAAGAAAATATTTCCCTGATGTGGCCCTAACACTCCGTCGTACACCAACATGCAACTGGTTCGTATGATTCTATCAAAGCAGGGTTTCACCATTACAGACCACATCGATGAGGCTGCCAGATATCAGGACTCCAGCTGCGTTATTCCTCAAGTTTTGTCTCTTCAGACATTGATCCACAGATTGGCATAAAAAAAAAAAAAACGACGCAAAAATCGACATGACTTCACCTTCTTCAAGAATATTTAACTCAAAAGTCCAGATTCTTCACGATCAACTTGATTAATATTCACAAGATGAAGAAGGTCAGGTGTGAATTTATTGAAAAAAAAAAAGTTGAATTTAGGTCAAACTGGTGTAAATAGGCGTTGATGTCTCTGCTTTCGACTCATGGTCTTCCTCCCCAGGCGATGACGGCGGCGAGCTGGACGGTTTATCGGAGCCGACGGCCAGCCAGCAGTCGGCGCCCACCAAGGCCGAGCGGAGCCACCTCATCGTCTGGCAGGTCACGACTTCTCACGACTGAAAAACCGTCACAGACTGTTGTGTTGAAGAAGCCAGGGGCGTCCGAACCCCCGCATGCCCTCCTCCTCCTCCTCCTCCTCCCAGTTTTTAAATTCATATTACTGATCGTTCTTAATGCCTGAGTAGTCGACTCCTTTGTAAAGAAAACAAAACGACACAAAAAACAATTATTTTTAGTCCATGTTTTGTACATTTTATTCTTTGAAATAGATTTATGTTAACTTAAAGAATTCGTCCAGGCGTTCCCCTTCTGCACGGTCAGGTTCCATCAGGTAAATGTTTGTCCCCCGGAAAGGGGTTTTGGATGTGAAAGATTAAAGGGAATTTAATTTTTTGAAGCAGCTTTTTGCAGACGTTAAAAAAAAAACAAAAAGAAGAAGCAGTTTTGAGTTGCACTAAAGCGTATTTTATATAAGACTCATTAGGACTGCATTTGTAACCCACTCACTGACCTCCGCTGAAGATCTCTGTGACAGGTGGAGGCGAAAACGTGGTCTCTTTACTCCACTCTGTTGCATAATTAAATGTGCTTCTAGTCAGCAGACGTTGTAGGAAACAGTTTGAGAGGCTGAATGAAAGCAGGCTGTGAGAATAACGTAGAAGAAGCAGCTCGCTGTGCTGTAGCCCGTCTGAGGGAGTCCCGTGTGCTCGAAGCTCGTCCCTGCCTGCGGCGCCAACTCAGTGCTTCCTGTTTGCTTCGGCTCGTTGGCACTTTAACGTGTTTAGATGTGAGTCGAGT
Source organism: Stegastes partitus (assembly GCF_000690725.1). Classification (NCBI taxonomy): domain Eukaryota; kingdom Metazoa; phylum Chordata; class Actinopteri; family Pomacentridae; genus Stegastes; species Stegastes partitus. The sequence goes on along the minus strand of NW_007579320.1, from coordinate 131,382 downwards.
TTGGGACGAACGAAGGGAATGACTGAAAGGAAGGTGGCAACCAAAGGATGAAAGAAGAAGAATCGCTGTGAAACTGTTTGTGAGGTGAATGATTCGGAGGTGTATATTTTGAAGGGAAATTAATTAAAAATAATGGCGCGGCACCTTGAAGCGGCGCTACAGAGAGTCTCTCCCGATCGCTTCATCGTTCCTCGTTTTACCGTTCCGTCCGGAGGCCTGGGAAGCGATGTGTTTTTGTTTTTTTTGTCGTTATTTTGGACGTCGTGCGTGTTTTGTATTCATTCGTGTCATCGAGTAACGAGTAATTTGATGATAACACGGTAGCAGGACGCCAGTATCAAGCAGATGTTTTAGTTTGTTTTTATATCCGAGCTCGGTCTTCTGTCCATTTCAGAACACTAACTTGTGTTTTTTGCCATTCCAGTATTTATTTCCTTCGTCATGGAGCCTGTCCGGGTTCAGAATGTAACTTTCTACATGAGCAAAATATCACAGGAGGCTATTGTGAACAAAATAGTCCGATGAGTTTACATGATTGTTAATAATGGTTCCAAAAACAATAAATAGATTCATGTAATCACGTTGGCAAGTTTTTTTTTTGACGAGATCAAAGCGTGCGAACTTGGGAGGGAAACAAAAAGAAGAAGAAACACGTTCATGTACTAAAGCTATGCATGTTTTTTTTTTTTTTTAAAAAGAGAACACCGCTCTGTCGTCGGCTTCGGTTTATTGCCACCGTTTTGGGTGGGGTGGATGTATGCGTGCCTGTTTGTGTGTAGAGTACACGTGTACATGTAGGAGCCTGAACACATTGTGCGTGTGTTTGATTTTCCAAGTGTGTGGTGTATGTGTGCATACTGTGTGTCCATCTGTAAAAGCCCAGAGGCCGCTCACGTTTACCTCCTCTGGACGCCATGACGGTGGTTCCTCCTGGTCGATGTTTGCTAAAAAAGAAAACCACACAAAAAAAAACAACAGTATCATAGCCTTATTTTTAACAATCTATTAAACTCAGTTTCATGGAGAAGTCGCTGTGTCTTGTTCTTTTTTTTTTACTTAAAGCTGCAGTAAAGTCGTGTTAAAAACTGTGATTTAATCATAGAGTTTTGTACAATTAGTGTTATTATTTCTCTGCTATAAGTTGGGAAAAGGTGATTCAGAAATCAGTTTGCTAACTGTCCATCAAACAAGGAGATTAGTTTTTCGGGATTAAATCAAAATCTA
>NW_007579320.1:126825-129522 GCF_000690725.1 Stegastes partitus | reverse complement strand
ACCATCCATAAAATAACCCAGAATATCAGTAATGCAAAGAAAATACTACATTTTATAGAGAGCTTTGAAGCAACACGTTTGTTCAAACCAGCTCTCAGTAAACTGTGACTGCGTGCACGTCTCCGGGTTGTTCATTAAGTGATAAGTGACATTAAGCTTATAAAGCCGCTCACTCCCTCAGGATCATGGACCCGTGTTACCACCAGGTGGTGCTGCACACTCATTTTCTTTTTGAGGAAAAAGAGGCTCATATATTCAAACGTGGATTGCATGTCTGGTATCTAAAAAATATGGCACCCTCTGTGAAAGATGCAGTGGTGCAGCATCACAGCTGAGACAAAGGCGTGGAGGTCCGGTTCATGGATATCAAAGATAAGCAGCTGATCAAAGCCGTGCTGATACCAAACTTCCTGCACGTGACTTTGTGATGAAAAACAACTGAAAAACTCGTATCATGAAGACGACAAAAACCTGCTCATGCGTCCCTGAACTCGGCCAGCAGGAGGCCGTGCAGCTCGTCGCTTCTGCAGGACGCAGCATCACCGCGCACAACAACTTCCATGAAATTACATCACAGCGTCGAGCCCACCTCCCACCTCGGTGCCGCTCTTCCTCCCTCCATCCAGCCCTCCTCCTCCTCCTCCTCCTCTTAAGCCATGCGGGGGCTGACAGCGAGGCCTGCACACACATACAAAGAGCTTTCTGACGTCACGGAGTGCGTCGAAGCCCAGACGGGGGATTCTGAGGCTGTAACATGCCAGGACTGCGCTGCATTACAGGAAGAAGTGATCCCGGCACATCTATAGCGCTGTGGATGGACTTAATCAGACGGGAAGCTGTGTGAAAGTGATCACAACAACAACAAGAGCAGAAAATGCAGCTGAAGGTGTTTCACTGATTAAAAATGTAGGTAATTATAGTCAAAATATCAAAATAAATCTAACAGCAGACACTTGTAATCCCCTCAGACGGATCAGTGTTGCCTTTAAGTAGAAGAACAACAGAAAGGGAGTTGCAGGTTGTAGAATAATAATAATAATAATAAACCCAAAGAGTGAGAGTTCAGCGGTTACGTAACATCCTCAGCTGCCTCCTCGGCCTCCTGAAAGTCAATCCCTCAGTCAAGGTCGAGTCTTTTGATGCTTTGTTCTGGGATAGCCGCGGCAATCACAGAAAACCCGCTCAGATGTTTGATGCTCCGTGACGCGACAGCCGACACCTGCGCCCGCCTCGGCTCGGTGCGCGGCGGCGACTCGCGAAACGAATCGACGGCGTGATCGCGCGGTGAGATTTGAGTTTAAGAACTTCAGTGAGCCGAGGAGAAAAGAAGGATCTGTTCAGTGTCACTGCTTTGTAAGGCGGTTTCTCTGCAGCTTCATGACGGAGGTGCAGCTCGGAGATGCTTTTAAGGATGCCTGCGGTGTGTCGACACGCAGCCGCGACTCTCGAGCTGGTTTATTTGGGAGACGTTTCAAAGTTCGAGTCATTCTTTGGCAAGTGGTGAAGGAGGCTGGATGAAAGCGAAGCGAGGAAGGTGAGACATTCATGAAGTCTGGAGCTGGAATTACAGCCTCTGCCGGCTGAAGTTTACATTCCGACTCATATTCTATCCTGCGTGCAGTGAAGAGGTGGAAACCACAGATTAGAGCAGTAGTCAGGGTGTGAAGCCAGAAAATCATTTGGTATGATGTCGCGGTGAAGCTGACCTTTGACCTTTTGGGTATAAAATCACTTCCTCATTTTATCCAGTTAAACGTTTTGACATAATAAACATTTGACTTCTTGAGTTACACCAAAAACACCATTTGTGAGGTCACAGTGACGTTGACCTTTGACTGTCAGATCCTCATCAGCTCACTATTGGAAAACCAGTGATGTTGACCTTTGACCTTTTCAGTATAAAACGTCATCACTTCCTCATTTTATCCAATTTTGTCATAATTAGTGAATGAATGATTGAATTATGGCCCTAAACTTGATTTGTGAGGTCGCAGTTACCTTGACCTTTGACGATCATCCTCATTATTGGATCCAAGCAGACGTTTGTGTTAAAATTTTGCACCACGATGCAACGTGCACTGAAGGACTTGAAGGAATTTATTATCACCACAGATTAGTGTCACCACAATAGATATTTAATCAAATATCCAGAGAAGTGCTTTTGTAAGATGCCACAGTGACGCTGACCCTTGACCTCTTGAGTATAAAACATTCATATTTTCTCTTTTTTCCAAATAGACATTTGTGTGAAATTGTGTCACAGTTTGCATATTAGTTCTTGAGTTATGGCCAAAAATACATTTTTTAAGTCACAGTGACTTTGACCTTTGACTGTCAGATCCTCATCAGCTCATGATTGGATCCAAGTGGACGTTGGTGTCAAATTTTGCACCACGATGCAACATGCACTGAAGGATTTGAAGGAATTTATTATGTGGACACCAAAGATTGGTGTCACCATGATCAGTATTTGACCCAGAAAAGTGTTTTTGCACAGTGTTATGATGCCACAGTGTAGTTGACCTTGGACCTCTGACCTCTTGTGTATATAATGTCATCATTCCTCTTTTTATCCAATTAGACATTTGTGTAAAATTTGTCACAGTTCGCATATTAATTCTTGAATTATGGCCCAAAACACAATGTTTTAGGTCACAGTGACGTTGACCTTTGACTGTCAGATCCTCATCAGCTCAT
>NW_007579320.1:117861-126310 GCF_000690725.1 Stegastes partitus | reverse complement strand
GACGTTGGTGTCAAATTTGACACGACTGTGCAGCAACATGCAGTGAAGGATTTGGAGGAATTTATTATGTGGACACCAAAGATTAGTGTCACCGTGATCGATATTCAATCAAACGGCCATAAAAGACGTTGAAGCTGACCTTTGGCCCTTTTCAGTATAAAACATCATCACTTCCTCATTTTAGCCAATTTTGTCATGATTACTGTTTGAATTCTTGAATTATGACCCAAACCTTGATTTGTGAGGTCACGGTGACCTTGACCTTTCACCGTCATGCTCTCATCAGCTCATACTGGGATCCAGGTGGGCGTTTGTGTCACATTTGATTAATTTCCCACAAGGTGTTCAAGCGATACGGCGGTTTATGGGAATGGGACAGACATCCCGAAAACATCCGTCGCTGGTGTAGACCCATAAAAACAGACAAGTGTGAGGGGTGGAGAGGAGAGGCCGACGACGCCGGAGTGAAAAATGCAGCAGCGGCGAGAAGAAAGGCAGTGATGCATCTGCTGCGTAAATGTGGTGCACAAACATGTTTGTTCCCAAATCTGCAGATACGCCGTTTTCAGTCAATACTTTGGGGCTCCTACGTTGCTTTTTTCTTGTCTTAAACCATCATTTGTCATTGCTAAGACATGCTAAGACGTCGTGCTAAGACGTGACAAATTACAGCTCAGCACACGTGATTGCTTGTAAACGAACACGCGCAGTCGATCCCACAGACACTCTGAACCACTCACACTACTTTGACCAAAGTGTCGTTTGTTTTTTGGTTCAGATGCAGCGGCAGCCCTCTGCTGGCTCAACCCCACACAGTAGCAGAAGCTTTGATGTTATATATCATCAGGCAATGAAAACATCTCATATAACAAGAAAAAAATGAAAAGGAAGTGACCTGAAACATACATTTATAGTGAATAAAATGTGTCAGGAATTATTAAAAAAGGAGGAAATTATGCATTTTAAACACGTTATTACTGAGCTGCAACGTCCTGAATACACGCTGCTACGATACTATCAGTTGTGTACACTGAGTGCCCACTGTGCACCTATAGCTGTGATTTAAAAGCCTCCCTCAGCTTGCAGCGAGCGCGCCCTTGGCCTCCCGTTGACGTGCGCAGTATTTTTACAGTGCCGGGCTGGGCTAAGCATTTTCTGATCCGATACGGCGAAGCGTCCTCAGAGCCCGCCGTGCACACCGCGAACACCTCCGCAGGTGAGTCCTCGTCACAAACCGAAGCTCCGTGGCTGAAAAAAAAAAAGCAGACGGACAACATGGGATGTGTGTGTGTCGCTGTTTATTCATAGCGGAGGGGGCAGAGCTGAGGATGTAAGCGGGGACGCAGTTTAGTGTGACACCAGCAGTGAGGCAGAGGTTATATATGGATGCAAACCACTTGGATCCTCCTCTCATCCTATATTTAGACCGAGTACACAAGTGTGCACTTTAACCTTGTTTGTGGAATGGAAAGAAACCAGAGTGTTTTTTCTTTGCGTGTCCTCTTATTGCTTCTGCATGGGCTGAACTGACCAAAGATGGGAAGAAAAATATCAACCCGGCGGAGGAATAAATGTTTACCGCTCCGGTGTATGTTATGAACTACTGGTGTCGACGAGGAATGTTTGTGTGTACATACATACATATATGATGTGTGTTTAATAATTAAGCATCTGCAGTATGTGTGTGTGTGCAGGTCTTTACATACGCTGCGAGTGTTTGTGTGCCGGCGAGGGGAAGGGCGACGAGCCTCTCTGCAGTCTGAGTGACATCACTGAAGCCACGAGCATCACCTCCTTTATTTATCCCTCCAGCCCAAGGCTCTGGTTACTCTTCCACCAATGACGTCGACATCCTGCTGTTATCACTCTGCCTCCTGCTCCTTCTCTCTCTCTCTTTTTTAATTTGCACCATTGTGCTTTTGCATTCAGACAGCAACTGTGTGATTTTAAAGCCTGTGTGTCATTTCTATTTTTTTTAAACTTCTCAGTTGTATAATTCGTGGTGCTGGCAGTTGTTTTTTTTGTTTTTTTTTCCTTCTCAAGAGGCACTTTAGGCTCTCAGGCAATCTGTGCTCTTTCTGACGACCAATTCCATCTCTGTGATTCAGCGTTCTTTTTTTGTGATTAAGCACGCATGTACCCAGAGAGCCGAGCGAGAAAAAAACAACCAAAAAAAAAGTGTCGGCAGGTAAGACTGTCTGCGTCACTTAAATATACATAAAGTAATCCCTAAATGCCACGTGGACTTTGTTTGTTAATTTAGGGATTGAAAGGTCGCAGATTGTGCTGTTTTTCTTGCAAATTAATAAAAGTTTGTGTCTTCTTCAGCTCAAAACAACACTAAGATGGTTTATTTGACTCTCTGCGTCTGTGACTGACGGCAAATCAGGTGTGAATGGATGAATGTGAGAGACCAGGTCTTTCTGTAGCTTCTCATTTTCTCTCTGAGCAATCGCTTTATATGGAAATACAGATGAATCCACAGCACGGATGTTGTTGTTTTTTTTTTATACCGGTGCAGAACCCCAAAGTGGAAATGGCTCTGAAGTGACTTGTCCTGTTTTCTGACAACAGACAGACAAATATGTAAATGAGAACAACTTAATTGGTTATTCCGCTGCAATAAAAATGCAGCACAGAGAGCAGGAGAGAAGCTAACAGATGCTAACAGGTTGAACTGAAGCACAGCAGGCAGCATGAAAACACAAGAACCCACCGAGTCGTTGTTCATCGTTTTCAAATCATCGTTTTTGAATTTCTACCATTTCTGAATATCCCTCCGCCTTACAGTTCCCCCACGACCCCAGTGAGGATTAAGCGGTAGATAGCGGATGAATCGATGCCTTACATTTCCACCTGCGAGCGTCCGATCAAAGCTAATGGTGACGTTAGCCACAGTAGCCGCACAATGTGCTAATGGTAAAGATTTTCCATCTGTTGCGGCGACATCGCCCTCAACTATCAAAGCAATTCACTGGGGCTTCAGTTCCTCAGATGCTGGAGGTGCATGAAGGTCTTTGTGTTCACTCTTGCCTTCACTCAGCTCTAGATAGAAGATAAACCTGGTGGACTTCAAGGTAACTGTATTTGTACTGCACACTTCAACAACAAGGCGATTCAAAGTGCTTTACAGAGACGTTAAAACATCATGGAAAATGTCACTAAAGCACAAGTTAAAATATAATAAAGTTTTAAGATTCTTATAATAGTTTAGTAAAATAATTTGGGCAAAGGCAGCTGTGAACAGGTGAGTCTTTAACCTTGATTTAAAGGAACTGAGAGGTTTCTGATTGGATCACCTGGAAGCAGTGATGGAGGGATTATACAAACTTTGGACACTTTTCTCAGCTCGTACGTAGAAGCTCCCGTTGGTTTGTAAAGTTTATTTAGTTCCTGAGTCCAGTCGCCCGTCGCCGTCTAATCGTGTCTCTACGTGCACGACATGTTGTGGTTTCATTACTACAAACACGTGTCGGACTTCAGTCGACACATTCCAGGAGTGTTTTGTTGTTGTTCTTGTATTTCTTTATGAAAAATGATGCAAAATGCAAAAATAGCACAAAACAACAAACTAGCTAAACGTCCTATTTGGTGCAAATTTTAGCCTATTTACGGTTAGTTCCAGATTAGTGCAAGGTCCTGTGTTTGTTGTGTTTCCGTTGTGAGCTTTCACGTATGCACAAGTGTGACCAGAGAAAGGTGTGAGCAAATTAGGGGCGGGACAGTCTCTTTTTTTTTTTTCCCTGTCTATTCTCGTCTTTATCGATTGATGGCACTGATCTCCCACAGGAGGAAGCCGGTCCACTGTGAGTGAGATATATTGTTTTTAAATTTCTTTTTATTGCAGTTGTGCTGTCACTAGAGGGAATCCGGCTCTCAACCGTTCTGGCTCCAGTAACTGAGCTACCCAATGCGAACACAGCTCCTCCTCTGCTGCTGAATCCAGAAGAGCTAATGAAGAGGAATTAATAACTGAACAGTCGATGGCAACAACGAATATGTGACGAGCAAGAGCAGCAGCAGTGATGATGAATGGAGGTGAAAGGCGTCTAGTGGCTGATGTGGAAAAGCATTTACATACATTCATACATACATTCACACAAACCGTCCTCACTGAAGCTGCTTCTATGAAACACAATTATCAGCAATTATGTTCCAGCTACAAATAATTTTGTCAGAAATATTGACACACGCTGCAGAATTTCCTGTGAAATTAAACTAGCAAACATTCATGTTTCCACTTCCACAGAGCTGCTAAGTGAACGCTGCTGCACGATAACCAGATTAACGAAGCCGCTAAAGGTGATCCACAGAGTGCAGCATCCGTCCCATCCAACCTTCGTGGATGAGAAAAGACAATCATCAACACCTCTACAGGTGCATCCCCCTCCCCGACGCCCCGCCGTCAGGTCTGGCTGGTGGGCGACATCGCAGCTTTTGATCCCTCCATGTTGTATCTGATGTGCTCCCAACAGGAGACCCTGAGCCGCTCTGACCTTTCCCAAGGGTCCCCCCATGCCAGGCTCATCTGAAGCCCAGTGGAGGGACGCCTGGGGAAATATCGACATCTTCCATCATCAAAAGCAACAACAAGCTGACGTCTTTCTGTGTGCAGAGTGTGTGTGAGAGAGAGACTGTTTGTTATGTATATTCATGCTGTCCTGCTTGTCCGCATTGCTGTAAATACGTTGGCATCTTTGTTTAAGCTGCAGAACATCCCCAGATCTGTGTTTAATGCGCTGCACAGCCTCCACAAAGAGAGATCTTTTTGAAGTCATGCGTAACTGATTCGTAGTGATTAGTGCTGATCTGGCCGAGGTGTTATTCACCTCACAACTCCAGAGGGTTTATCGGCGTTCAGGGGGTGAGGCTGGAGGACAAAATGTTCTCTCTCCTTCACTTCTACCATTTCTAGTTTTAACTGAACAAGAACAAAAAACCTGCTCCTTAATTGTACGTGCCTCTGCTTTCTAAGCTTTCAGTGCCAGTCGTATGTAGTTATTCACTCAAAAAAGGAGTTCCTGCATGAGTAGCTGCGTTATGTTTGGTTTTTAAATTAATAATGTTGACTCAGTTGTGCAATACGTGTGAAGGTGCCAAATTATAGGTCAGCACAAACAAACAGTGTAAAAATGGCGTCTTGTTTACTGGCTGTAACGAGCGCTCCTCGTTTGTGTTTTACAAGTTCACCGCTCAAGTGCTTTAATCTGCCCCACGTGAGAAACCAGACCTAATAGATGGTCCGTATTCTTTTACGGGATCTGTTTCATGAGTCACGGTTACGAGACGGATCATTAAAATGCAAATGTGTTCATTTATAAGATCAACTAATTTCATGTCTGTCCTGTATTGTGACAGCAGCTCTCGCAGTTTTACTTTTAAAATGCCAACGTGTGGCTCCAGCTGCAGCTGATGGACACCAGAATGGGCTGATTGTGGTTCTGCTCAGTCAGACTTGTCAGGGCAGTTGTATGCATTCATGACTTTAGCCAGATTACAGAGATACAAACAAACCCGGGGTTAGCTGTTAGTGTGCTTCTGAGCTAACTTTAGGCCATTAAACGATGTGTGTGTGATGTTTAATATGTATATTTGTCATGAGGCTCCAGCCCCCCACCACCCTAGTGAGGATTAAGCGGTGTATAGATAATGGATGGATGGATGTTTGTCATGTCTGTCAAATTCCTGTTTTGTGTTTTATGTCTCGTCTTTCCTATCTTATTTTGAAGTCACTTCGCCAGTTGTTTCTGTCTCAGCTTTACTTCCTGCACCTGTCTGGTCTCACCTGTTCCCTGATTACCTCCTCACACCTGTTTCCCATCTCCCCTCTTTACCTCGTGTATATCACCCTGTGTGTCTCACTGTCTCGTCGCCAGTTCGTCGCACTTTCACAGTCTTTGTTTACCAAGTCATAGTCACAGTTTGTTACGACCTTGCTTCTGTTTTCGGTTTTCTTGCCTTTCGCCTCTCGATTTCTGGATACCTCTGACTGACCTTCTGTGTACCGAACCCTGAGCAGTAACAAACCTGCCTTTTTGTGTCCAGTCACTCTGTTCTGTGTGAGTTCATGACAATATTTAATTTCACAATGAATCCTTTCTTGCACTGCAATTTCCCGCGGTCATCGTGAATCTGCACTTTTTTAAATTTAGCGTATTCTTGACAACCCTTTCAGTTGCAGCAATGCCTGTTCTTCTTCATTCATGTGTTAATAAACCAAGTCCTATGGATTAGGTAAAGGTGATGCTGCTACAAGCATTAATTAATTAACACATTGCACATTTTATAATAGCTGTGTGTCAGTTTCTTTTGGCCTGGACGAGAAACTTTCTAGAATCACTGCCGGTTGCCTGGAAACTGCTCCTGTTTGTGTAACCTACAGCGGAGGCCACCGTCGCCGGATGATATTATTCATGAATGTGTGTTTAGGACCAGGAAAGGCCCCGAGCTGCACCTCACCAAACATTTGTCAAAACACAATTGTGGTTTTCCGTCAGAAGTCCCCTCACGATACAATTTAGCTGTTATTTGGTGGTGAACACACAAACACATCACAGGAGAGCCGCCTTTCAGCTTCTGTTCCTGGCTCCGTCCGATAGTGAATATTATATCTTTACCTGAAGGCTACAGGCACAGAGACGAGCTGAGAAAACCTTATTATACAGTCTGTGCTCTGGGTGCCGCGGGACTAAATGGAAAAGAAAGCGAGAGAGAACACAGCGAAAAAGGAATCTGACGTATCGACCCGCTGTGTTTCCAGCTGTACGTCTCATAACAATCCTCTCGCATGTTGGATGGAGACGTGTGTTTGCAAAGACACATGCATGAGCGCCGCACGTGCACGAGCGAATGTTTTGTCTGCCGTGCGCCATGATGTGATTACTGAGCATCTCTGGCAGGCTTGCGGTGAGACGGAGTCATAAATCTCTGACAGGGAGACAGAGACAAGCAGACAGATGGGAGCGGAGAGACTGAGTCTGCAATTCATTTACTGTAAGAGCGCCGCATGTCTCTGGTGCGGGGATGATTTGTCTTTTTCACTTAGCAGCACAACTTAGTGTGGCAGGAGGCAGCCGATATATTCGGCGGGTAACTAAGGAGACCAGCCACCTGAGGAACTGCATCCGGGGAAATGTGTAAGATCTGGAAACGAGTCGTGCCAGTGAAACCCCATGTTTGACTATAACGATGGACACTGAAACGAAACAGAGATGTAATAGTTAAGCTGGATGGTGATATTTAAAGACAAAGTTGCGCCACCCAACAACAGAATTCAACTAGAAAAAGCAGCAGCCCTCTTCTTTTTTTTCTCTCTCTCTCTCTCTTCTAGTAACACCTCTACTTTCTCTGCCTCCTGAGTGAGTTTCTCTGTCTTTGCTGCTCTGCGAGTGAGCTGAGAAAACTGTCAAAGATGTGTTCCCATGACAACCTCCATCCAGCATTAGAAACATGAAGTGTAAGGGAATATCTAAATGTGTGTGAAAGGGAAAGACAGGGAGAGCGAGAGACGTACGATGTGGGTGGAAGCAGTTTCAAAGGAAGCACAGAGAAACTTGGACATAAATATATGTGTGGGTGAAAGGTGTCCATTGATACGGCTGATGTAGTTTCCGTGGCCGTGTGTGCACACAGATGTATAAATACGCCACCTTCTAATAAACATTACATAAAGTTACCCCCTTCAACTTGTTTTCCCAATCTTTCCCAGCATCCCATGAGGGCACCTTCACTTCACATCCTCACACGAATCTTGAAGCAAAAATAAAGTTGTAGCAGCAGCAGAGATCCCGGAGGGCAGATTACACCGGCTGTGTTTGTGTTGTTATTTGCGTCACGTCCAGCTCAGCGATGAAGCACTTCTACAAGTGTTGCCACCAGAATTTCCTTGAAAACGCTACGAGAGCTCATCTACGTTTTGCACAGCGGGAATTTACTCCTGACGGAACCATTTGCCTCGCAGAGGTTATCGTCTCGGGTTCAGTTGTGAAAACAGCAACAAAAATATGTCACGGTTCAGGAAAAAGCCTCGTTTCCTGTAAAAATTCACGTTGGGACATGTTTCTCTCACCTGTCAGCTCCAGGCTGGTGGTATCACCCTGATCTCCCAACCTTCAGCGCCTGTAAGAAGTATTCACACCCGCTGGTAGTTGTCGCTTTTTATTGCATTCCAACGATGAATTCTGATTCTTTCATGTTAAACTGAAAACAGATTCAGTTCATTAAAAATATGAAATGTAGAATAAGTGATTGCATAAGTATTCATTCAGCTGAACTCAGGATTTAGTAGATGCACCTTTAGCTACGTTTCAATCAGCCTGAATGTCTGAACGCTGCAATTTTACCAAATTCTTTTTTGAAAAACTGCTCAAGTTCAGTCCGGTTATACGAGGACTGGAGGAGAACCAACTTTAGACACAAGATCTGAACTGGATTCAGATCTGGACTCTGA
>NW_007579320.1:112220-116801 GCF_000690725.1 Stegastes partitus | reverse complement strand
ACTTATTCTCAGATACCTTTAGGTGGAAATACTTATATCTTCCTATCTTTGTTTCACTTAGAGCAGGGCTTGTTTTGAATCTTACTCTTGCCCTCCCTCTTATCTTTTACATACCTCACTCAGCCGTTCCCTCTTCACATCTCAATTACACAGAAGAGCAAAGTCTTTTTTTTTTTTTTCCATATCTGCTGTGATGTTCTTTGACATTCAGTTTCCTTAAACAGTCCACAAAGACAGCACAGAAGCATTCCAAGGTTTCTTTTCTTATTTTTCTTTTACACTCAACTCTTGCAAGACCGAGCACATCCTCAATCTTGCAATTCTGAGATACAATCTCGCTGTAACTCCAATTTATAAGCCTTCCCTTCGGGGATGTGAACCTGTATTTCATACATGTCAAACTAAATTAATTTCTGCTCTCTGTCTCTTGTCTATCGCTGTCTCCTCCCAGACATGTATGAAATACAGCAGGAAGAGCCCCGGCTTCCTGGCTTCGGCTGAACGCTACACACAGAAGACATACAGCGGGGCAGAAGTGAATTAAATTTACTAATGTGTCTGCCAAGGTTGAGCTGCAGTGGCGGAACATGGCCACCTGACCTCTGGGACGCCTCGCGGGAACATCAGTCTCTTTCATGACAGCTTGAGGTGAACGACCAGTACATCTTAGCCGGAGGGCAGAATAGCGTTTCTGAGCGTAAGAGCGCCCTTTTTTTCATGTGACACAGTGCCTCGGTATTTATGAGGGTGAAGGGTGCACTTAATAGGATTGCGAGGAATAGATTGATGATAGATTGGTGATCAATACAGAACGGGGAGGAGCTGCTGCAGCTGGGGGGGCTTTTAGCTGAGAACAGGCGGAAATAGAAAATAGTGTGATAATCGAATAGAAACGTGATGTCCTCAGATGTATTCATAGCCTCCCATTAAAGAAGGAAGAAACAGCTGAAATTAGTTGAAACTGACAAAAGTAATAATAAATAAAAATGTAATGAACATCATGACGTTGCTTTTTAATTGTGGTTCAACAGAAATATATATATTTAAAAAAAACAAAACAAAACAAGCATGATGGGACCCGTGAACTAAAATGTTGTTGAACAACCTTCTGAGCCAATCACTGCCATCATCAGGTGTTTCCTGTAACTCTCAGTCAGACTTGTGCACCTGTTGACAGGTATTCTGGACCACTGCTCATCAGCAAAGGCCTCTCATTAGTCCAGGACAGTTTTGTTTTTTAAAATTATTCTTTTCAACCACAATTCAAAAACAACGTCTTATTTCACTGAATCATAATTTAGCAAATTTTTATTTATTATTTCTTTTTTCAGTTTCTAGTTATTTGAGTGACTGTTGTGAATTCTGCCTTTTCTTTAATGGAAGAGGATGAAGATGTTTGAGGATGACTGTAGGTATAATATTTCTTTGGATCCTTCATCACAGAATATTATAATTCTGTGTCTGACGAAATCTCATTTTCTAAGATTCCATCTTTACATATTTCTAGTGAACATATTGGCTCCTTTTATGGGATGTTTTTGCTTCACCACGGCGACGTCACGGTGTTTTTTTATCCCTCCTGTATCTCTGTAGGGGTTCGACTGTTTGCCCGTTCCTCCTGCTGGCATGTCGCACAATGCCCTTTCAGTGAAGGAGACGTTGTTTGCGAAACGTCTTGTGCACTGAGGTGTACTTCCAGCTCCGAGGGGGGATTTTACCTTTCAAGGAACGTGGGCACCATTTTCACAAGCTTCCCGGAGGGGGTTCACAATGCTGAGCCAGCGATTTTAGTTTTTTTCTCTTGTACTCGACAACTATGTCTGTATCGGTGATCCGAGAAGATCTCACGTAATAATATCAAAGCCGCATTATCAATCTGGAGATGAGGCGTGACCTTTACGTAAGCCAACCTGCGTGCCTGTTTGTGTGTGCTTGGGTCGGTTTCTAGGCAATTACTCCAGGTTCATTATGTCACAACGCTTATCCTCTCGCAGCTGCAGGCCTTATCGCTTTCTGGTTGTGTAAACTTTGTGGTTAAAGAGCATTTTTAAGTCCGGATGCAAGTGTTTGACAACTCCTTTCTCAAACTGCACTTATGTAAAAGTTCCAGCAGAGCGATGTGAAAGCGCTCCATCGCAGGTAAAAGTCTTGCATTCAGAATCCTCCTTAAAGGGAATTTTGTGAAATGTGTCATCCTTTTACGTCTTCAGACCCTGAACAGCAGATTTTAAGATGTTGTTGTTCCTTTAGTGTGCTGTATCCCTTTTTTTTTGTGAACGTAACCTTAAAAATGTCCAAACTCCACCCTGATGGGAGTTGTTCTCCCTCACTATCAGTACGACGGGCTTTTCTTCCATTCGTTATTTATGTCACCTTGTAACACATTTGCATAACACCTGCCTGGCGGCTACTTTGGCACGGCGTCAAAAGAGGAAGAAAAAAAAAAAAAGAACGAGTAGCTCCCTCCAAGTCCTCCATTATTTACTCATCAGAGCTGCTTCTGCGAGGACTGAGGTTACGGTAAATAACTAACGCTGCGTCGCTTTTCGTCGTCCCAGCCGAGCAACCGGAGCAGACTGGACTTCTTCGGAGGTGGATCCTAAAGAAACAAGCTGAAGCGGAGCGTTGATGAATCAGCAGTGTAAGGAATAATGTTTATTTTAAACATTAAGGCGTGCACACGTACTGCTGTTCACCCCAACAACAAAATTAGAAACCTGTCAATGTGACAAACATGAGCTTTTTAAATGAAACCATCTTATTTTGCTGGAACAAGTTCTCCAACCTTAATGGCGTCGTAGCTCTACGCTAGTAATAAATAACTATTATGTGACCTGATGAGCTGCAAGGTGGCGCAGTTGGTAGCACTGTTGCCTAGCTAGAAGGTCGCCGGTTCACGTCCCGGTGAGGACACCCGGGATCTTCCTGCGTGGAGTCTCCATGTTCTCCCCGTGCAGCGTGGGTTCTCTCCGGGTTCTCCGGCTTCCTCCCACACAGTCCAGAAACATGTTGAGGTTGATTGGTGATTCTAGATTGTCCGTAGGTGTGAATGTGAGTGTGCTTGGTTGTCTGTCTCTAAGTGTAGCCCTGTGATAGACTGGTTACCTGTCCAGGTGAACCTGCCTTCACCCTGAGTCAGCTGGGATAGACTCCAGCCCCCCATGACCCTAGTGAGGATTAAGCGGTGAATAGATGATGGATGGATGTATGATGTATGATCTGATGAGGCTTTGGTCAAGGTCTGGTTAGACAGTAGCATAGCTCAGGTTTCTTATAGTTAGAGGACCATCATTGAACAGCTGATTGGTTAGAAATGGTAAACAAACGTTGGCCTTCTGTTTTCACATCCAGTCCTAAAGTCCTCTTTCCTGCTTGGACTTTGTGGCTCTGTCACCCGACTTCCTCAACAGCTCGCCATTGTCTTTTACGATCAGGACCTTTGAAAGAAAGACTTGAAGCCTTGATTAAAGCATCATAAAAGAGGTTTGTTTTGTTCTCCTTCCCCTTTATCTAAATCTAAAGTTGGTGTGCGTCTTGTCTCACGTGTTTCGGCGCTCCGGTTCTCATCCACACCTCTTTCACAGCCCTGTGGTCTGCGTCTGCACCGTCTTAATTAGTTTCCACAATAAAAGATTGTTGTTTTAACTGCTCAGACTGAGATAAGCATCCGAATGTGAAGCGAGGAATTGAAAACGCCAGATCTGTGGGTGGCAGGAGCTGCAGAGAAACGCCTTCCTGAGGTGTAGGTGTCACACCTGGCTGGCTCTGTTTACTCTGAACGCTGGGTGGTCCCCGACTGTTGGGTTTCATTGGGTTGTACACGGAGGTACACAGACATCTGCACACATCAGCTACGTTCTGTGACATCTAGACACATGTGAACTGCTGCAGACTGACTGTAAATCAGTGTTTGGTGTAGTGACAGATACAGGAAATGTGGCAAAGTAGCGCCATGAGGGGCAGAAGTCTGTCCGTTTGTTGGATGATTTCAAAATGAGTACAACTATTAAACAAGTTAGGAAAATATTTCAAAAAAGACTTCCTAATAAACATAATAATGAGGAGCAGTCAATGTGTTCTTGGGGTTTCTAAAGAGGTGTAACAGTGTGAGCTTTGATGCAAACAGGAAACAGTACGAGTGGACAGGAGTTAACAAGTTAAACGGCATCCTGCTACGTTTTCAGACATTATTTTAGAATAGAATCGAAACACTTTATTTTTTATCCCAGAGGAGAAATTTGATTGTTGCAGAAAAGAGTGAAGTTACCGCCACCATAAATACACATAAATAAACAACAACACGCAGTAAGTAGAAATAAACAATAAGAAAATAAGTGAAAACGTCCGATGTGATAAACTCTAAAGATGCACTATGTGGTAACTTATAAGAAAAAAAGATTTACAAATGCGAAAGTCTATAAACAAGAATGTACAAATGTTAAAGTGTTCACTGCAAATAATGCACAACAGAGCAGATGTAGGTTTGGGATTTGGATATGATCCTGTCGCGTGTTTAAAGAAAATAAAAATAAATTAAAGCCGCAAGCGGCGATGGACGGGTCCTCGCCCTACGCTTGTCGG
>NW_007579320.1:97894-106340 GCF_000690725.1 Stegastes partitus | reverse complement strand
GGAGAACCCGGAGAGAACCCACGCTGCACGGGGAGAACATGGAGACTCCACGCAGACGCGAACCGGCGACCTTCTAGCTGCGAGGCAACAGTGCTACCAACTGCGCCACCCTGCAGCCCTGAGGTCCACAAACTTAAATTGAGCAATGAGGTCGCAATCACAACAGCACTGCAAAAATTTTAAACAAAGCAGGAGGCTGCGTTAGCGCCGACGACGCTCAATAAATTGCGATCGAACCTGCACTCACGAGGCGACGATGCTGCCTTAAGCAGATGCTTTTCTTCAAATAGAAAATTGCGAGAAGGTGTGTTAGTTCAGGAAACAAGCCCAATGCTGCTACGCTACAGTCAGACCTAAAGGCAGCTTTGTGTCTTTTTACAGTCACATGAACAATGTTTGACTGGCTGCTCATTCAAACCCTCTTATGATGCTTGACATTAAATTACCCAAAACATACGGTAATCGACTACTTTGCTGTTTGCCACAGGAAGGCAGTGCCTCCCTCTGCTGCTCACAGGTACACAAACTCTCCCTGCTCACTCACTGACTCGTCTGACACAAGTGTGCTAAGCAGATTTGCAGTGTTTGACCAGTCACATCCTTGAGGAGAGCGGCTGAGGGCTTGAGAGAGTGGCTTTGGTGGGGTATGAATAGCAGGGCTAATCACCGTAGGCCATGGGAACCAGCTAGCCGTTGGGGCTGAGTCCACGCTGGACGGCTTCGCTCGCGTCGCAGCCAAAGAGCCGCTGGGCCGGGCGGGACGGTGACCCACAGCGGGAGGGGATTGAGGTCAGCTGGAGGCTTTCTGCTCACCAAAGCTAGCTCAAGATTACAAAAGAGGAATAAGGAGTTATTTTAGCCAAAGCAGATGTGTAAAGGAAAGAGAGTGAATGAGATTTAGATGCAACTTTTACATAATGACTGACAGAATCACGTTTACTGGCCAAGTTTGTACAATCTTAGCTCTCTGTATAAGAAATAAACCAGAACAATAGACTCAGTCAGCCACACCAATCATTTCCTGTGACTCAGAAACACACTAAAGTTCTGTGTATTAATATTTAATATGCAGTCTTTTGGATGTGCCAGTTAATAAAAATAGTTTTCTGTGAGAAGTGAGCGAACACATGTTTACTGCTGCCTATTTCCCCCAAAGACACGATAGCAATTTAGATTTTGTTTGTTTGTGCAAAAGGGAATCAGCCTGCAGAGTAAACATCACGTCTTGCTTCGTTTTGCTGCTATTCAGCCTAAAACCTGCACAAAAGTGTGAACTTTGAAGGCCTGCAAAGTGAATCATCTCTCTTAATGAACTAGTCCTGAGCATCAATACTCTGAGTTAGAAAATCGTTGGCCGGCGGTGCTCGGTTTCCCTCAGGATCGAAGAAATTCTAACAGCATGTGACCTTCAATGATTATCTCCAAACTTGAGAAACATGTTGGCCCTAATTGAATCCTGTCATTCTGCACCCGATACGAGGCCACCGCATCTGAACCCGTCCACCCGGTCGCCGTCCATAAATTTTTCATCGTGTATCGACTCCTGCCTGTCAATATTTCTGATACGCAAAAAAAAAAAAAAGAAAAGAAAGAGGGGGGAGCTGGTTAAAATTCATGAAGGGTGTGCAGGTCACAGAGCGCCTAAAAATAAGCACAACCCGCTACATCAGGTGCTTTTAGTTTTAGCAATTTATGTCCAGTGAATTTTGTGAAGCGTGAAATGCTGTGAAACTAACAAGAGGCACCTTTTGGCAAAAATCTGTCTGCTTTTTCTTGTGCGGACACGAGGAATGGCCTGAATTGAAATGACAGAAAGCTAGAGAGAGGTTGAGGGCGAGAGGAATAAAACAGAGGAAGGGAAAAACAAGCCACATGAGCAGAGAGAAAACAGGTAGATCTGCTGCTGCTGCTGCCGGCGGAGAGACAAAACGAGAACCCTGCAGAACGCTAAAACATTATTGCACAAATAATCACAAGGTTAATTCGCGAGGACAGAGATGCTCCTTTAGCCGGTAGTTTGACCCGAGAATGTGTCGGGTCACGACACACTGAGAGGCGTCAGCAGAGCTATTAGCGACTAACTAAGCTCCGTCCTTCCTCAGATTAGCAGCGTGCCGGAGTGCTTGAGAAATAATCAAGAGCAGAGAGAGTCGTGGCTTTCTCTCCGACGGCTGCATCATGTTTAGTTTTCTCTTTTTCTATCATCTTCCGTCTGCCCTTCTCATCTCTTCTCACCCCTCTTCTACCTTTCTGACAGCTTGTCCTCTTCCTCTCTCTTATTAAACTTTGTCAGAATCTCCTTTTTGCGTTTTCCTCTTTTCACACTTATTGTCTTCTTCCCTGCGTCAGCTTCATTTCCTCTCTGGACATTATAAACCTTTTAAGGCAAAGCTGCAGGCTGCTTTGTCTGCAGCGTTGGGAAGTGTGCGTGAGGAGAATTGGACGCAGTTTGATTGAGAAACTCTCTTCGCACTCTCTTCACACTGTGAGGACGTCTTTTACTCTGAGCAGTGACAAGAGAATAAGTGGGACTATGAGGATATTTTTATCAGCGATAAGCAAATTTATAAAGCGCCGCACAAGCATAAAAGACAAAATGCTGCAAAGCCGCAACCATCCATCTGAAAGCCAACGCACACATCTGACATTTTCACTGAAATGACTGTTGATTAATCACCATAAAGAACCTCCGCGTTCCTTTCCTGCTTGTTGTTGAAGTGGTAAACAGTAAAGGCCGCTGCAGCAGTAAATGCCATGACCAGGCTGCACTCCTAATTCTGTCCATATTAGCTGTGATTATCCCGGCGCTGTTCCAAAATAAACCTAAACCTTTCTGCTCGCAAGTAGCTTCGTGCCCTAAATAGCCAAGAGGAAGCAAAACGGTGCGAAGGAACAGGGAAGGTGGGGAAAAAAAACCCCACGAGGAATTTTTGTAAACGGTGTGCAAGTCGGTTACCTCAATAGCTAGTCTGGGAAAGCAGCACGCAGGAGGACATTTAAGTTGTTGAATTTATAGCAAAAAACGTGGAGATTTACGACCACATTCCACCCAATCACACGTCCACGTTCTGACTGTGCAAACATGAGAAAAACTGATTAGGGTTTGACTTCGCTGCTCGACAGAGACAACAGCTCCCGTCTGAGTCACATGTTAGACTTAACAAAGAGGTTTCCTTCTTACATTAAACTTACAAGGAATTTGATGGAAGCACCGCCAACGTGCAACGAGATGCAGACAATAAAACAGGTAGAAGGAGCTGCTTTCAATTATTGCGAGACGACGGGATGCATTATTGCGAAGGGTTTAAAATTTATCGCATCTGCCGGCCAATCATAAGTTTGAAACGAGTGCAGGAGGTCGGTGTCTGAAGTGTGCTGCAGCAGGAGGAAGCATGCATGAAGAACATAAACACTCTGCTCTGTGTACAGTCAGTCTGGTTTCAATCTAGTTTTTTTTTTTTCCTTTTTACTGCACATTATAACTCTGGGCCTCGCACCCTGAGGTGTCAGCGTGCTTTATGACGGTCTCAGGGGAGGCTGAGAGATTGGACGGACACGCCTTCATACCTTCAAGGTCACCGTGGTGGCTTTGTGTTGTTGTGGATCAGACTAAATAATCTAATGCGACTATTTAAAACAAACAAAAGAACACCAGTAGCGGCTGAAACTTTGTCCAGCAGCTCGAGAAAGAATCAACAAAAAATATCTTGTTACGAGTGTTTAGAAATGGATTGAGCGAGCGCTGTTTTTTTTTTTTTTTTATTGTTCATCAGCTCTGTACTGTAGGGATTTATGCCACCGCTGTCTAAAAGTGCCCTCGCCCGGTGCTTTATAGCACTAATATGAATCAGAGCTGAAGTGCAGAGAGCACAGGGAGCGTAATATATGTCCACTGGTTCACCTCCAGCCATCACCTCATCACTCTGCCTCTGCTGCAGCCTCCTGTTGGACTGTTATGGATGGTAACAATGCAGGAATTAAACATATCGTGGCTTTAGACCCTGTTGAATTTATGCTGCACAGAATTATAATTTAATCCAGACATGCATAATTTTGTAAATGAGAAAGAGCTCCACTGAATTCTAAATACACTGAATTATAATATATTACGTTTGACGGATGTTTTTTTTTAATCAAGGAACAGAAAATAACATCTCTTGTGATTTAGAAGGGATGCAATGTTATGTTACTCTGATATTACGAATCACCACACATGCAGACCGCTGACAGATTAGAAAAGACTTGACTTTTACATGTTTTCTTATTGTTTTTTTGACTTTAATGTTATAAGCTTTCACAATGCTGAAATATATACATATATGTGTAATGCTAGTTTTAGAATATGGGCCGTTTGTGTCATCCACAGTCTAATAATGTGAAATAATATCCCTAAATTCAAGCGGCTGGTTATAACATTGACAACTGCTTTAATACAGCAGAGGTCAGAACTGAAAATCACCTGCACGTCGACGCTTTGACAGCTGTGTTCACGGAGCAGCGAGCCGAAGAACCTCCCGAGTGTCCGACTCGCCGAAGCCGCCACCTGGATCAGTCGTGTTGAGACTTATTTAGAAACAGTCCAACGCCGCTTGTCCGCCGTCCGTTTAGGCTAATCAGGCTCCTGTGTGTGTTTGGTGTGATTGATGATGAAAGCTGCCATTGATCACGGTTGTTGGATGCGTCTTCTGACCCCTGCAGGTTCCCGCCGTGACGCTCCAGGTCTGGCCGGAGCGTCGCGCTCAAGGTGAAGTCACTTCCTGGTGGTCGATTAAGCTCGTTAAAACTCATCTCAGCGTGTCAAAGTTTCATGATTCACAGTTTATTTGCGTGAAAATGATCCCTCTCTGACTTAAAGATGGCTTAACTCTACATCGTTGTTTCAATTATACTCTCTCTCGCTGCAGCTCGAGCACACCGGCTCACCCGTGACACTAAACCTACACAGTGACAAGCTGTAATATGGGAGTAAATCAGCCGCACACTTCTGAACCGTCACACCGATTCTGAGGAAGACTAATGATACAGAGAATATGACATGATTGGTTCCTTGTTGGGCTGCAGGGTGGCGCAGGTGGTAGCACTGTTGCCTCGCAGCAAGAAGGTTGCCTTGCAAGAAGGTGAGGACACCTGGGATCTTTCTGCGTGGAGTCTCCATGTTCTCCCCGTGCAGCGTGGGTTCTCTCCGGGTTCTCCGGCTTCCTCCCACACAGTCCAGAAACATGCTGAGGTTGATTGGTGATTCTAGATTGTCCGTAGGTGTGAATGTGAGTGTGCTTGGTTGTCTGTCTCTAAGTGTAGCCCTGTGATAGACTCCAGCCCCCCACGACCCTAGTGAGGATTAAGTGGTGTATAGATGATGGATGGATGGTTCCTTGTTTGAGACCCTGAAAGTCTGAATCTGTGTTTTTGTCGTCACTACTTTACTCAGTCACAAAAACAAAACACCAGACGGACACGTAAACATGGTTAAAACCTTAATTTTAGCTTGACAGGGGTTTAAAAAATCAATCGTGTTCTATTTTTCTCTTTTTCTAGTCTAGAAAAGTCGAGCTCCACGGTATCCAACAGTAACCAGATGTTGAGTATCATCACCAATTACGTTGATTGATTAGTGATCAGTTGGAATAATTGTAAACTGGGTGCTATTTTACATTATTACATACATAAATGTGGAAAAATGACATTTCTAGTATGCGGCTGAGGTGCAATTTCCCACTCGTAGGGACCAAATTGATCTGTTTCACCTTCCTATAAGCGGTTCATATCAAGCTATGTCACCTGTTCGTCGCTGTTAGTTATTTCTGCTGTGCTCTGTCAGTTTTTTCTTTCTTGCTTTGAAGCTGTTTGTCCATTACTTTTCGAGCAGAAGCCTCACATGTTGCCTCTGATATAAAAACCTGCGTGTTCATGTCGAACTGTTTTGAATAGGGACTAATAATGCTGCTTAGTTGAAATGTTTTGGATGTATTTATGTATTCATCCTGCAGGTGTTGCTTTATTTTCTAGTGCTTTGCTTTAATTATTGTGGCCTCACCAGTGTCAGCGGTCTCATATTCAGTGTTGATTTGAGGGTTTGGGGAGCCGCCGTCAGTCCAGCGAATCAAAACAACGCTGTGGTAAAAAAAAAAAAAAAAACTGTTCCCAAGCTGCCCAGAACCACAGCGAAGGGCCACAAATCACCAAAGAAGTCGTAAAACCAAAGCAAACAAACCAATAAAAACTAAACGAAGGCAGCGCGACACGTTAAAACGCTAATTTGCAAAGCCTCTGCACGGAGGGGTTCTCCGTCACGTACGACCTCGACGGATGAGTTCTGAAGGCGCAGCGTGGGGGCGAGTTAGCGATGAAGCAGGACATCTTGGGAATGTGGAGACTTTAATTGAAAAAAATATGAACTGCAGCTGCTGTACGTCATCGTTATGTTTCCCTTTAACCGACCTGCGCAGACCAGCACAGGGGAGGCCGACAGAAATGAATTCATTACGCAGAAAGAAAATTTGAAAGCCTCCTTTTTACCACAAATGTGCCAAACTGAACCTCTGACAGTCCATTAAAAGATACGAAATCCCTTGATGTGTGTGTGTGTGTGTGTGTGTGTGTGTGTGTGTGTGCATTCACAACTAAACCGATTCCTGTTGCAGCCGAGGGGGCAGGAAACCGCCGTTAATTAAGACGGCAACCAACCAGCGTCGCGATATGAAAGACACTCGTGATTCACACACACGATATATATATATATATATGGTAAAGGGCTGTCAGCACATCACTCATTCAGAAAATATCAATTACGCACCGACAACGAACAAAACACACACATTGATCGCATGTTTTATGCTCAGCTTGTGTATGTGATATCCAATTTATGCGGCTCCATCTCGAGTGCATTTAGTCACAAACATCCCGGTCAAGACCTTTTAAAATGAAAAAAGCCACTTCCTTAGATTGACTCGTAAAAAAAAAAAAAAAAAAAAAGATGGACGGCCTTCAGATAGGAAAGGTGTTCTAATCAATAATCACGGCCCGATTACATTGTTCACGGACGTGTTTCTCATGCATGCAGAAGATAAGAGTTCTCAAATACCACTGATTAAAGTCTCATTAATGGACCTCAAATGATTGTTCCTCCCTTCCTTGAGTGCAAAAAAGCAGCAGCAGATCTTTATCGCGGTGCGGCGCTCGGTGCCGTCCGTTAATCTGAAGCTGATAAACGACACTCGGCTGCTTTCGCTGCTGACCCGGCTGTTTACTTTTCCGACTCCTATTTTTCCAGCCCCTTCGCGCGTCCATCTGTGCCTCAGTGTTTCCTCGGCTTGAGAACGAGAGCAGATGGAAAGGGAGCGTGTTGCCTAACGGCCAGGTGGTCAAGTGATAGAGAGAGTATCGGGAGGGAAGGGACGCGTGGAGGGAAAGTGGAGAAGCCAAAGTGTATCCTGGAGTCCCGGCACAGCGGCGTAGTCTGCTCACATACGACCACGGCGAGCCCTCTGTGAGCCCAAGTGGATATTTTTGGAGCTTTGTCTTTGCTCGCCGTGGCCGACTGAGATGTTCTGTGTTCCTGCAGATGCTTGCACATTCTCCCTGTTTCTCAGAGTAAAACGATCCTTGTCTCATCTCACAAAGCAACAACCTGCAGCAGGATGAATTAAACATGAGAGGGACGTCGCAGCTAATTCCGACTGCTGGCTTTATCTTCCCCGTCGTTCAGAAATCAAATGCTTTATTCCGTATAGCACACGGCTCGGTGTGGCGCACCGGATTTGCATTAATCGTCTGTCGTTGAATTTGCCGACAGTGTTTGATGAAAAACGTCCTCTGGCTGCTCCTGCAATCGACTGTGATCTCTAATCTGACTGAACGCACAAATACTCACAAGTGCGACCAATGAACCGCTCAAGATCTCTTTCAGGTCACAGGTTTGGCTTTCTTAAACTTAACTCACATACATTTGCTAAGGTGCTTAAATGGTCATCCTCCCAGGAGGTTTATTCCCCCTCTGGTTGGATGAGGAAGCACTTGAGGTTGATGATTGTCCACAATCGTGCAATGCAGCTCCTCTCTTGTTCTACTGTAGCTGCAAGTCCGAGCCCAGATGTGTCTACGCATGTATTTTAGTTTCTGAGGGAAGTCCAGGCCGACTGATCCGGTGGCCTTTGAATAAGCAGACTCATTAGTGCGGGAGACAGAACAGCTACTTCCGGTTTCATGAACATGCTTAGCCACCAGAGCTAACTGTTGCATTACTGGGAAATATACAATGGACCTTACAGAAATGGCATTACATCAAAGTGTAACAGAAGGAAAATGAAAAACTACCAGTGTAGATGAGGAGTTTAGGCCCACAGCGTGCCAAATCACACAAAAATCCAACGTTGAGTTTTAAGGTTTATTGACAAGTGTTTATGGTCGACTAGTTCCTCCAACCAGCAGCCCACTAGTAACGTCACAA
>NW_007579320.1:88426-96747 GCF_000690725.1 Stegastes partitus | reverse complement strand
CACCAACCCCCTCAGACACTACATTAAACACACAAGCCTCATTGTGGGAACCCACTGCACAACCGTTAGTAGTTTTCAATACTTCACGTGTCCACCTTTATTTCTGACGACCAACCCAACTCCTCTGTACATGGAGGACACCGGTGTTGCACAGCTTTCTGGTGACGTGTTCTGCCATTCTTCACAGACAAGTTTTTCTTTTCCAGCAGCTCGTCACCGGTGGGGTTCAAAACACTTCAGATTTGTTCTATTGGATCAAGAGAAGCAACAATCTTGTCCAGGTCGTAGTTTTCACTTTTTTCTTCTTTATAAACTCTTGTGGGATTCTGGATCATTATCACGCTTTTGCAGACTAACTCAACACCTACAGCCCTCGTATAATCACACTCCCATCTCCGTGCTTCACTGTCGGGACTATGCAAGACACTGGATCCCGTCTGAGCCAAACAAGTTTATTTTAATTGCATCTGACACGAAACATCCATCAAGTTCTTTCGTAAAGTTTCATCTTGAGGTTTGGTGCCTCAGGGCAAGCAAGTGTTCATTTTTCTTGGATGCTCTCCATACAGGTTAGTGTTACGCAACGTACACAGTCTGAGCTGACACAGAAACTCAGATTTCCACCAGTAACCCCGATTCACAAGTTTCATGCACTTGTCCATCTGTTGCTAGATTGTGTAAGTAGCTGACTCTCCGTTATGTCATTTGCGATGGGTGGCCTTTGATTAGTGGTGCTACGGCTCATTCTATACTTCCTGATTACTGCTGCCACTCTGCTATAGTCCCGTATCCATCTTTGTAAACAGATTTTTCAGGTTCTTTGTTGCAGACAGTTCTGGTGTGTATTGGCGATTATATCTCCATGTTCTTGTGGTTTGGTTACCTGGAGATGAGAAGTGTACTCAGCACTGTTTTTAGTGATCAACAGGACTTTTATTGCACTGACCTGTGTTGTCACTGCAGCATGTCTAAAGCGTTTGTTTTTTATTTATCATGAGAGGAAATACTCTACTTGTCAGCTGACACAATTTTGAATCAATAAGTTATTTTGTACTTACTTCTGCTGTATACTGTATTTATTTATTTAAAAATGAATAAAGGTAAATAACCAAAAACAGGAAAAGATGCTGTGCTCGGTACTCGTTTTCCATCACATTGTTTCGCTGCCAAGTGATTTAAAAAGCTCTGCAACAAACTTCTCGCAGTGAGCTGGTTGCCATTTTTCTTCTTTTACACAATCAAGCGTTCAGGAGAGACCGGGGACAGTCAGTTCCTCATTCTACCAGCTGAACAACACAAACCGCAGAGTATGTGTGAGATGTTTTCTTTCTTTTGTTTTTTGTTTTTTATTCATCCTTTGTGACACTTTTGTTCCAAACAGCCTCGCTCTGTGTTTGGCAGGTCAGCCTTCCCTCCCAGCGCCTTATTTCAAATGTTTGATTTGCAGATTCAGTATTTGCGAAGCTGCTGCGCCACAGCTGATGAACTGTATGCATGATTTACTTTTTTTTTTTTTTTCAGAACAGTCTGTTAATGCCACATACAAACACACTGAACACCTACATCAGAGTTTAAGAGGCAACAAAAGATGCCTTCACAGTTTTTAATTCTGGATAAAATGGGGGCACACGGTTGTTTTTCTGTCTCTGCAAGGAGGAGATGCCAAGTTAGTGTTTCTATTTGCTCCTAGACATGTGAAGTTAAACAAAATACCCACCTGCAGCAGCATGTTTTCAAGTAATTAAACTGCACCAAAACGCTTGCATCCTGGAGTTAAAGACCAATAAAGCATTTGTTCTGATTATATTACACTTTTTGTTTGTGTAAAGATTAATTACACATGATGTAACACGTTTGAATCGACGCTGCCCTGATTCGAAGAGATTAGAAACCAGGACAGCATCAACGCTCGGTGACACAGCATATAGATTGCCAGGATAGTCATCTAATTATGTTGCAGAAGATGAGGGATTAAGATAAAAAAAAAAAAAGGGTATTTAAGGTTAGATGGGTGGTTACATATTGTGTTGCCAGATGGCGTAAAGTGCGAGAAGGACGGCGCCAGGAACATCACCTCGTTTCACAGAAATTAGAAGAAGGAGTAGGTGCAATTTGAAGGAGGATTACATTATGCAGTCTCACACTCGAGTGCATCCCAGTTCGTGCAGCCCTCGCGCCGGTGATGCGAAGCAGCGGAAGCCCGGTTCCAGACCCCCCGAAACACATTCGGAGCTGTCAAACACCGGTGTAACTAATACCGTTAATAATGACTGCATTCCAATTAGGTGTGCCGGCGCGCCGTCGTGCATGCTGGGTCATGACAGAGCTCACTGGCACCAGTGAATGGAACATAATCAGCGTTTATACTATTAGCTACACATGTGCTTTCCCCTCGCAGCCGCACAAAATGTGGAAAAAATACAAATAAAAAGGCCTAATGACGAGCGGCGGTGATGGAATCTCAGTCTAGAATAAACTGTTCTTGCCTACATCCCTATGGAATGGTAATCCTAATTAATATATATAAAGTTTTGGGTTTTTTTTACTGTTTTTAGCAGTTCTGCTTTTAAACCGTCAGATCTTTTCGGGCACATGGGTCAGCAGAACAAGTTGTGAGCAGTGACAGAACATTACGTTTTCCTGTCTGTCCCTGAGGAAAATGTTTGGCTGTGCAGCTGGTAAAAGCCTCTCCATGTTCACCAGCTGGTTGCTAACTAACTTAAATTAGAACAATGACGTTGCAGTGGGAGTATAAAGTGGATAACGTGGAGAAAGCAGAGTCCGGTTCTCTGTGGGTTCACGCAGCAGCCTTCTTTCACATACGATCTATCGTTATTTTAAAATGATTCAACAGTACTTCTAAGAGTAATTTATTGTAATGTTAAAAAAAGATCTTCGACAACCTCCGATGCTGAAAATCGTGCAGTTCCTCAAATGGCCACTTGAGGCTGGCTCTGAAAGCGAGTCAATCCCCGTATAAATCCATGTTGGACTGTTCAACGTTATGGCGGAACAAAAACATGTTCACATCCTGATTAAAAGAACAGTTCTGACTCTATTCGGGCAGCGCATCTCTTTAGGTGCTCTAATTGTTTCTGACAAACTTGATAATTATTTTCTGGTATTTTATACCATTTTAAATACTTCTCTTTCTTTCAGGGAGAAATCATTAGCAGTTTCTTACTGCTGTTTAATTCAGGCACTTTAACTATATGCACTTTATGACAGGCTATGCCTAGAGAGCCCTTTACTGATGTAATAGCACTTTAGGGCAGCTTTAATCCAGTCAGAATTCATTCATCATCATTGTCTTTGTTTTACTATATTGTTGTTTTTTGTTTGTTCATTCATTTATTTTTATTTTATGTCTGTATCTCTGTATGTTTTTCTTCTATGTGTGGGACAACAGATGGAAATTAGCCTTGTGCTAAATGTGGCGTATTTCCTGCAGCCTTGTGTAAACTATTGAGATTGTATGCTCATTAATATGCACTGTCCTGTACTGAAAACTTTCACTTTGACAGATTACAACTCTAAGTATTAATATCCAGCGATTTGAGAAACAAATACAAACTTTCAACTCAATTCTTCAACCCAATAACAAACATAAAATACAAACGTCAGCTTCAAAAAGGAAAACAAAGATGCAGAAACCTTTATGAAAGCATAATTTATGCTGTTGGATTGCAGTATAGTGGCTGGTGAGTGTACTTTTAATAAGCGTTAGAATATTTTGTTGATCTTTTATATTTTGTTCTGCATCAGGCCGGGGAGAAGCGAATGCCTTCTCGCCGTCTGACCCTCGAGGGAGCAACAGAAAAACAAACACAGCGACAGATATTTAAAAGGCCATGGATGATTAACTTCTCTAACGGCAGCATGTGCTCTCCCTCGCTGTCAAGTGCTTTTTATTGTCAGGGTCACATTGACTGTGTCGCTGAATGTGCTGATGCTAAACACAAACTCTGAGGTGGCAAAGTGGAGACTGTGTCAACTTTTAACACAAGACAGGACTTTAAAAAAAAAAACATTTTTAAAACAAAGGTAGCTTCTGAAACGTTTGGTTCTGGCTCATGCAGCGGCTGTACTCTGACAGATGCTGGATCTGATTACCTAACCCTGTGTTCGCTAACTTTAGCAGCCAACACATCTCAAATATCTGGCCCTGGAACAGTTGTTAGGGCTGCTTTCCGTTGCCTGTTTGTGACAGATGGCTGTTCTCAGAGAAGACAACAGCGTTCCAGGAGGTGGGTCCATCGTCGACCAATCGCAGGGAGGGGTGGAGATGTGCTTCTACCCGGCAACAGGCCTAGAGCGTCTCCCATTGCTTAGCCGGACTCAGGTGGGCTGACAGAACAACCCCGGGCCTTCCAAGATCACCGTGTTGAACGCTGTGACGTTTCACCCCGGGAGGAAAAACTTGTTTCAGACTCCCTCAATCTATATTAAAAGTTAAGTTTGATTAGATTGATGTACGTCGCTGGATTAGATGTTAAGTCAAAGAGAAAATGAGGCAGCAAAAGTCTATGTTGGAGGCTGAAAATGTCAGGACAGGAGGAGAAAGGCAGGGAGAGGTTATGTTTGCACAAGCACTTTTTCCTCTCCAGGAGGCCCTACAGTGCATTTTTAGGAACTTGGCAGCCAGACGGGCAGTGAGTGAAACATTAACACTCCTCAACCTTTGTTACTGCCAAAGGAGCTGCAGCTGGAACCAAGACAAGGAGAGAGTACAGTCAGTCGGTGAAATGCATCTCCGACACGAACCGAGGTGTCGAAATCTAGAAACGATCTTTCCTTTTGCTTTCACCACCGGTTTGCCTCATCATCCTCCACATCCCTTATCAAGAGTCGACCTGAAGTACCCTCTGGTATAATCTTATCACTGCTTCAGAGTTTCAATTATAACTCTGGACTTTTCCACTGTGTTCACTTTTTTTTTTTTTTTTTTTTTGGAGAGCTATTCTCTCATTAAAAAGGTTTTAATGCATGCGGAACACTTTGTCCTTGAAAATATGGCTTGTATGTTGTGCACGCCAGCATATTAACTGGCGGACCATTTGTTTTTGGTGTTGACACCTCTCTTAATGCTGAAACTGTAAATCACTGAGTGAGGGTGACAGCGGTGACATTCCCAATCTATGCAATAACCGAGATTGCTGAGCTCACACTAAGAATATACAATCTACACATTATACATTTTGCAAATCATGTTGTTTTTTTTTCTCCCCCCTACCTTTCACGCTATTGCATAATTCTAAGCAATGCAATCACACTTCATCAGCACTGAGCTTTTTTTTTTTTTAGAGGAGCATCATTAGTCTAAATAGAGGCTGCACATTCACACATTCGTTTTAATGTAGTCACAAAATTAACGCTTTCCACTTTGTTGTCTCAGCAGAAATGTCACTACTTTCACACGGTAACTGGTGCATCAATCAGTGATGCTTAGCTGCTGGAGCTGGAACACAAGGATGGGCGGAGAAGGGCTGCGTCGCTCTCTTGTGCAGATAAATGGCTCAAAGACATCCAGCGGGGGAAACAAAAACTCTGGAGGATGATGCCACAGACATTCGCAAAGTCGGTTGTGCTTACTTTGACTCTCAGTCGAAGCTTCGTCATGCAGTCTGTGATTTATGGTGTCATATCGGGATATGAATGAGCTATTTTCCACTGCAGGAATTTGTAGGCGTAAATGCCTCGGAGCGACTGGTCAGAGAGGGCGATGAGCGCCATTTTTTTCTTCCTTCTCAACGTCCTTCAACATCAGCAACGTAAAATTCACCATATAGGCTAACACAGCAAACACTCCATTGTTATATTTGAGGGGTTCAGTCCCAAAGTGGGCCAAACAGAAAAAATCCAAAGTGTTTATGGTCGACTAGTTCCTCCATCCAGCAGCCCACTAGTAATGTCACAACGCCACTTTGAAGTTTGGCCCATGATGGTTCTGGCATGAACATTTAGTCTCAAACTGGACCAAGCCACAGGATCCGCTGACCGTTATATCGCAGGTCGTTGCAACGCGTTTGCGATTCAAGATGGCGGACAGCGTGACCTCAAGCCCCAAAAAAACTCAACTCGTCGATACGGTAAGGTAAAATAACAACTTTAATTAACCACCACCAAGCGTCTATTTCTACCTCATGGTCCTCAGAAGTATCTCTAGCTCCTTATGATGGAAACTCTTCAATGCTGTTTAACAAGACAAACCTCAGTTTTTCTTAAAAAGGAGGAAATGTGGTACGGCCCGCTTTGGCAAAATTAAAACTTAAATATGTCATCACAAAGCAGCTGCTTCTATCTCTGGACAGTGTTGAAACATCTTTGGATAATGACTCCTCCAACAACCAGGATTTGCTTTTTAGCAACGCAAAAGTAATTTGACCCCATTTTTCTCTAAAATTAGTAAACGTGGTTTGGCCCATTTTGGCACCAACCCCCTCATTTATTATGTGTTTACAGAAGTGGATTAACATCTAACTGTTTTGTGAAAGGAATCTCCAGCACTCAAAAGCTGCAGTTCCTCAAACGGCCACATGGGGCTGGTTCTAAAAGCGAGTCAATCCCCATAGACTCCTGTGTTAAAATACACAACTTCAAACTCGAAATAAATGTGACTACAGCCTCGTACCAAAAATAGTTTTGGTCTCTTTAGCTAACTCCCTTGTTTGTGAATGTATTATTTGGCATTAAGGCTTAAAGTTATGCACAAATAAAGGTGTGGTTGCACAGGACAGTCAGAGCCTCAGCAACATGAGCAGGGTTCAGTTTGACTCACAATTTGCCGTTTTTTTTGGATTAGCTGAGAGTTAAGATGGTGATGGCCAGTTCCACCTGCTCTGAATTTTAAACAGCTCCTCAGTAAACCAGTGGATGGACAGTCTTTATGTACAGTTTTGGTGCACTCACAGGTCGAAAGGTAAACACTACACCTCCCTTAAAAATCTGTGGCTTCAAGTTCCTGCAACAGAAAGCTGCCTAATCGGACTCCAACAAACACTTGAACTCCTGAAATGTAAATATGAATCACTGCCTCGCAACTCCATCAGTCGAGTTGGCAGTGGTTGGGTACATTTTAGACCTGGAGGGGAATGAATAAGGCAGAAATGCAGCGAAGGAGGCTCATATTATCACCGGCACTTCTAGACACAGTGAAATTTGTTACTGAGGCCTTTGATGATTTAGTCAAGTGTCAGGATGCAGAAGATTATCGATTGAAAGTTTAGGAGAGCAGAGCTGCTGTCTGGCCGGCCGCAGAGAAGCACACGCTGCGTATGAGGAATAATATATCATAACTGCAGCAGCACTGTGTGCAGTCCAACATTAATTGCCCCACAACGTTGCCTCAAAACGCTCAAGCGCTGGCTGAGAGGTGGGGAGTCTTCGCCAGACTTGTCGAGCAGCATGTCTTAATTCATGGAAATGAGAACACTTGCCTCATCCAGTTATTTATTCAGGACAAAATAAAGTAAGTGTGGCTCTCTGTGATGCTGGCTAAATATAATCAGCGCTGCACTATAGTTTATAATCCGGGTGTGAGGATGGAAACCGAAGCCACATAACTTCAGTAATAAAAACAAGGTCCCACCCAGTCCAAGGTGTTGTATCCAAAGACTCTATTGTGTGAATGTGGAGGCTTGCTGGGGTTTTTTTTTCCTCCTTATACAAACAGACTGCAGGCCTGAGCTCCAGCTCTGTCCTTCACACAGAGAATATTTCAGCAGACAGGATGTGTGGCGAAGGGTCACTTCCTCAAATGCCTCCGAGTGCACATACAGATGTGTCTTTGATTTGTGTCTGCATCAGTTCAAAGTTATAAATGTGCACTTTTGGGAGAAGACCACAGAGATTACTTTCACCGTGGAGAATAAGCGTGTGTCATTTTGTACATAAAGATTGTAATTGATTTGGTTTGGATCAATATATTCTGTTTAAATATCTACATATCTACTAGTCATTGACTTCTTATTGGCACCACATACTGTAAAGTCAGAGCAGCCCTCTAGCAGCATGTCAGGAGCAAACAAAGAACGTGAGCTCTGCATTATAAACACATTCAGCAATGACACCTCAAGGTTTACATTTGTCTGTGTGTTTGATGTATCTGTTGGATGTAAGACATCTGTTCCTGTATTCACCGTCACATTGAAAAACACAGCATGCACCGTCCAGGCTGATTTCTTTCTTTTTTTTGCGATGCATTAATCTCTTCGTAGCAGCGCCGCGACATGACCAGAATTCAGCCGAAAGCAAACGTTTTCTTTGAATATGGAGAATGTCTGTGTTCATCACATGAAAAAAACACAAAGTATTTTGGACTG
>NW_007579320.1:81917-86806 GCF_000690725.1 Stegastes partitus | reverse complement strand
TTAATGGGGTTGTTAGCGCGCCCTTGGAGACAAGGTGGACTGTGATGCAATAAGTGATCTGGCCGGGCCGAGGCGATAAATGAAATAATCTCCGGGATGAATGACGTGGTGAGCCCGTGATGCTGCACCACAGGGCAGATTATTTAGACTCCAAGTAGTATCTACCTTTGTTTATTTCATGTATTTATTTCTTCGGACATATGTGGTTTTGTTTTTCTTTTGTGTTTCTTTGCCTACTCTCATCAATGTGTGCATGTATAGATCTTGCTGCTCTGGCAATCGTTGAGATTCAGGTTTTCTCAGCTTGTCTTGCAGGTACTCTTGATGAGTGTCGGCCCTGTTTTCCCACAAAAGTCGTCAGATCATCTCTGCTGTGTGTCAGTACAGGTGTAGATAGATTATGGTGTATTTGTTTTCACTTTTTCTCGCACTTCTTTGGACTGTACACTTTTCTTTTTCCCTCTTTCAGGTCCAGCAATATGACATGTAACTCAGTAAGAATCCAGCATCCAAAATAAATAAAACAGAATGAATACATACATAAATAAAGACAAATCAGACTATCAAGAGGGGCCTTACATTTGTAAAGCTCCCCTTGGCAAAGTAAATCTGTTCAGCACAGCATTCAGGTCATCATTCTGCTCGCTATGATGCTGGACCGGACACGTTAAAAAAAAAAAAGAATCCAAGTATCCTCCCTCCTACGATGTCGGTATTCGACACAATCATCGATTCTGTCATTTAGCATGTTTACTGTCGGTGTGGGTGTACAGCATCTGTTGGAAAGGTGTGTAGGTTGGCGTTTAACGGCTCGTTTAACAGAGAAGTTGTCCTTCAGGGGCCGCACCACACAATCTGTACCTTCTGTAGGTTTCTGAAATCATCAGGATGAAGCAATAGTGAAATACAGTTCACACTGACCAGGCTGAATAGATCTGACAGAGAACAAGGATTTCTTTTCTTCTTTCTGCATGAATTGTTTCTCCTCGAAGCCGGCTGCAGAAAAGACTGAAGTGTTTATTTTCAGAAGCCAGACGGTTTTAAATCTGTGACATTCATCCCGACCATTCAGCCGCTGAGCATGTAAAGCCTGATTGAAAAATATTTGTTGGATGTGACCCTGTCACTGTAACCGAGGCTACCTTAACTGTTGTGGACCGTCTCTTCCTTTCACTGGATTTTAAAAAAAAAACTTATCCTTCACTAGACCGTGACATGTCTCACAGCATCAAGTTGTTTTATTCATGTCTGACATCACCTGTATATAGTCTGTGTTTAGAAAAAAAGAGCTGCACATCAGATATCGATGTGTTAATTGAATTGATTTTGCCGTTTTGCTAACAATAACAAAAAGGATTCACGTATTTTGCAGCCTTTCTGGTCGTCTGTTCGCCAGTAGGACGTTTCAGAAACCCTCGCCGGAGTAAGAAACAAGAAGAACACAGCTTTAGATGATTGTTCTGTGTTTTGTTATAGTTGTAATGCTGCACAGGGAGAGCCAATATCGTGCTGTGTGGAGTTACAGCTCACCGGGTCACCTCAAGGGAGGATGAATAATTGCCTGTTAGGTTGGACTGTGGAGGGATTGCATTGGAATGAACTCCCCTCTGCAGCTCTGTGCACCAAATCTAGGATAAGCGACCAACGAGAATCCAATGGCTGGAGTGCAGGAGGACCCACTCGATCCTGCACACTTGAGGGGGCAACAGCATCCTGAATGAGCTGTGGACAGAGGAGTGAAAGAGCCGGAACATCGAGTGTTTGTTCAGTAATTTGTGCTGCTGTTCTATGAATCAGGCAAAGTGTAATAAAAGATGGAAATTCTGCAGCCATGTAATACTTTCTTCATCACCACCGAGAGGTAAATGAGATAATTTCAGCAATGAACGTGACGGGGCACAGCGCATGAGCCACTGGATATGAAGTGTTTTATTAAATCCTGGCAGAACTGAGATTGATTTACCAATTACATTAGAATAGATTTTACTGTGTTCTTTCAACCTAATGCTCTGAATGTCGGATCTTTTCCTGCAGGCGTGTTTGCTGCTCCTACAGAAATACAAAGTCGTTCCAATTCTCATTTCCTGCCTGTGAATATATAATAATACAGTCTACATACCAGTTCATCTGACGCAGTATGACAAGGAACTTTGGGTTTCTTATTTCAAGCCTGCGCTGCATGTGGATGTCAAGATGTAAATCGAGCTCGGGTCCATCAGTAACGCGAGATTGCGCTGTCAGATCACTAAATGCTACCTTTATTGTTGTCCCTTTTCTAATTTCCAGCGCTCACATTTCACTCCGCGGCTGCTTGGGCCGCCACGTATTTTTAGCTCCGAGCTCCGTTTTGCATCGATTGTATCTGCTCTTGTGTTTTCGTGTGGGCAACTTGGAGGAGAGCCACGTTCCTCTGGCCCTCCGTTGTCCTTGAGGGTGGCATGTCATTATGTGCTCCTCATATTCCAGCCCGAGGATATAAAAACCCGAAGCGGTGTGTTTGGATGCACGTCATGCCCGTTTTGCTTAATTGTGGCATTAAGATTCAACATATGCACTGGTGTGTGTGTGTGTGTGTGTGTGTTTAGCTGCACATGCAAACATCATGTGCATTCCATCACCATTAAACAGACGTATTGTTTGTGGCTGATGAGAATAGCGCACACACATGCACACGGGATGATAATAGAATCCAGCAGCTTGTACACAGGATGCAGATATGCAAGAATAGAAACAGCATCATGTTCCCGACTGATTCCCAAAGGCACAGCGATATCTGGCATCATCAGCATCACAGATACTAAAACAATTTCCCTCCTCCCATGTCTGCTTTCTCCTCTCTCCTCCTCCTCCCCGAGTCGTGTCGTCCCATTTGCATCCCAAACTCCCGAGCAAGGTAGCGGAGGTCTGATTCGCTGTGCCACAGATTGCACCAACTCATAACACGCTGATCCGAAGTGACACGCGGAAGTCTAACACACGAGCGTTGCTAAAATAAAAACAGATGACCCTCTCTTTGTGCTCTTTCACCACTTTCCTTCGCTGCGGTTGCCTTTTCAGCTTTCATTGCCAGTAATCTGACCTGAAACAGCCTTCGGAGCTCAGATAATGATTTTTCCACTCGCTCCCCCTCTCTTGTTCCTCGTCCCATCTCCGGTGGCTGCTGCTGCTGCTGCTGCTTATGGTCTGCGGTGTTTGTGTGCATGCTGATTATGCACGAGGACCTATCCATAAGTGACCTCTCGTGCACGGGCTCATCACTGTGTCCTCCCTCTGCATGCATCAGACGTGTTTATGCACAAGGGAGCAAGTTTTAAAAACGCTGCTTCCATGAAGACGCACTTCTAGGGCACTAGCTGTGAACAAGGAGTCCATTGAGCGGTGCGGTAAGAGGAGGGGCAAGTCCTGGCATTCGGTCTGGCATTCGACAGGGGGCTGATCAAAGGCTGGGAGACAGAACGAGGGGCTAATGGGAGATATGCATGGCTGAACAGAACTGGGCATGTGTAGTGTCGGGGTTGTTTTGGGCGCCGGACAAGAGTGTTTTCATCGTTAGCTTCCTAACGTGTATATAGCTAATGGTTGCTTCTTCATCCCACTCAGGTGTTGGTTCCTGATCCACAGGAAACATACAAACACACTCAAAGCAATAAGTAACCTGTGAGTTCTGCTCACATGACACTTGGCTGATTCCCAACTCTGTGTATGTTCAGATCCCCTCCTTCTAACTTTGTTGACGTCATGCTTTGTTTCTCACACGAGCATTTCCATTTTCTGCTTTCTGTGCTCCTCTCCCTCTAAATGTCCTTTTCACTCCATCTGCCGTTATCTCGACGACGGCCTATCGAATCGCTTTCATCAAATCTTTATTCTCTCTGTGTCTGATCTCCCTGGAATCATTTGCTGCTTAATCTAATTCACATACCGTGCAGACGCCGTGTAAACGCATCGGCGATAATATGGGCTGTGGCACAATATTCCAAGTAGGTCAGAGCACGTCCACGTTACGCAACTCGCGAACAGGGTTTGACCGCGGCCGCCGAGACCTGACCGCCGAATGACCGCCCTGCAGTCACAGTGACCTGGGCTTCCATAGGAAATAAATAAACAAATAAAGCAAACAACTCACAAACAAACAAACAAGCCCACAAGAAGGACGAATGGTGAGCGCTCGTTATTTTGGTTTCTCTTTTTCCACATATCAGTTGTTTCAAGCCGCTCCACTTGGAGACTGGTGTCAGCGTGATGATGGTACAAACAAGCTGCAATGTGCACGGTACATATGTACATAACACCAGTCTGACACCTTCCTCTGTTTAAAGCCAGCGCAGCATGTAATCCATATGTTCTCATGACAGAGGCAGCACAAGGCCGGGTTTGGGGGAGAGTGGGTGTTTCCTCTGATTGCGCTGTCTAAATATAAACCTGTGCCCTTACATAATAACCGAGTCTGTGTGAGAGCAGCAGTGATCAATGCCAGCAGGTCCTGAACGCTATCAGCTCCGGTGGAACATGACGTGCACAAGCAGCTGCAGAACTCTGACTGGCTTTTCAGATAAACTCAACCCAGAAAGATAAATATGAGCTGCTTTTCTTTCTAGGTGACATGCATTCACCTGATTATTATAAAAAAAAGTATTCACCCCCATTGGATGTTTTCCCTTTTTAATGCTTTTAAACATTGAATTATGGTGCATTTAATTTGACAAGAATTTACAAAACGACTTAAGCGATTGTAATATAAAGAAAGCTGTATCTGGAAGGTTCAAGAAAACGTCCAAATCATTAAATATCTCCTAGAATGCATTGACATCCATCATGCATAAATCTGCCTAGAACAAGTTGTCCTCAAAAACCGAGCGATCAAGCAAGAAAGGGACTAATGAGGGAGG
>NW_007579320.1:35655-81735 GCF_000690725.1 Stegastes partitus | reverse complement strand
AGACGGAGACTAGTGAGGGAGGCCTCCAAGACTCCTATGACTCCTCGAAGGACTTACGAGAGGAGATGAGTGAAGGAGGCCACCAAGACTCCTATGACTCTTCTGAAGGAGTTCCTAGACGGAGACTAGTGAGGGAGGCCACCAAGACTCCTTTGCCTCCTCTGAAGGAGTTACAAGCATTGCCAGCTAAGCTGGGAGAGACTGTTATATAACAACAGTGCCTGTTCTCCACCAGTCAAAGCTTTATGGGAACGACAAAGAGAAAGTCCTATTAAATCTGGACTAGAGTTCACCAGAAGACATGTGGGAGACTCTAAAGACAACTAGAAAAAAATATTTTTGTCTGATGAGACCAAAAGTGAGCTTTATTGCCACCAACACTGCACATCATCACAAACACACCATCCCCTTGGTGATGCATGGCAGTGGCAGCATCATGATGCTTCTTAGCAGCAAGACCTGGAAGGTTTGCAAAAGTAGAGGGCAAAATGAATGCAGCAAAGTGTAGGGAAATCCTAGAGGACAACCTGATGCAGTCTGCAAGAGAACTGAGAGTTGGAGAAGACTTGTTTTCCAGCAAGACAAAGACTTGAAGCAAACAGAAGGCGAATGTTGTGGAGGGACTGAGTCCAGATCTCAATGCAAACTGAGAATCTGTAGCTGGACCTAAAAAGGGAAAAGATCCACACAGACTCAATGTTGTAATTTCAAGAAGGTTGAATCATTTTTATGCTCACTGTGTAAGTATACCTATACAGGTTTTAAAAAATACAGTGTCTTAGTTCTTCAAAATAACTAAAGTTTTAACAATTGAAGCACATTATTCTGTACTTCCTGCTATATTGTGGACGACAGAATAACGTCATCTTTGTGTTTACTTTTCCCAGAACCACAGAATACAGGTTGTCTTCTGGAGGAGCATTACATAAGATGGTTGATGCTACATTTCAATACGCCCATTAAACATTAGGCTACGGCCAGCGGCAATAAAAATCAACACGTAACACGAGTAATAAAACCAAATTAAAGCATTATATCACAATTGTGTAAAATCCAAGTCCAAAGGTCCAAACCTCACGATTAAACACTTCACTACTGTTACAGCACCATAGCATTTGCTGCTGGTGGATCTTTTGTTAGGATTCAAGCTACTTCAGGAACAGTTTCCAAAATGTCACGCGGGGTTTAAATCGTGTTTTATCTGGTTCCTGATTTGCAGGAGTCATGGTCAAGAGTTCCAATTCTGCACGAAGCGCAGGACCTGGATGAGCAAAGCAAAAACTTTTTATGTCATAAATAATTCAGGCCGCTCAAAATGTGCAGCCTCAGTGTAAAAGGTAGAATGCAGCTCTTGGAACATCCACCTCGTCCTTATTTCTGGCTTTCTGTCTGTTCTGGTGCGTCCCTCTCAGAGTGCACTGTCACCGTCTCCCACGGAGCGTAGGAGGAGGATGTTGATCGAGTTTTTAAACCTGAACATGAGAAAAAAAACAAAACAGAAACACAGGGATTTGGTTTTTTAAGCTTGCTGCATATCCCTTCTGTCTGTCGTTGCCGATGTGCATTGTTCACCGCCGCCGAGTGCCTCATCAATCACTGCTTCCGATCTATCTCATCCATCTCCGAGGCCGATGTCCCCTACTTCATCCCTCGCTCATAAATCAGCAGTCGGATGCATTCTAAACAGGCCTCTCCTCTAATCACCGCCCCGACTCTTAAAAAAAAGAGCCGCAAATGAAGCTCAAACCAAAAGCTGTCAGTATAGGACCACCTCTGTGTGCTGCTGTTTGCATCTCAACAACAAACATATTTCCAGCATTTTAGCTATCTGGCAATGACCCAAACGATCTTTGTTTTCATTCTGAACCCCCAGACTTTGCGTCAGTCTGGTCCCTGAGTTGCACAATGTCGCCTGAGCGTTTGCGTGAGAACGTAACGCAACGGCAGACAGATGGAGCGGCACTCTCGCTCCGAAGAGCTTTAAAGGATCAAAGAGGGTGAAAGGGAAAGGGGAGGGGAGAGTGGTGGTGGTGGTGGTGGTGGTGGGAGACCGTGAGAATAGTTGCCATGGCGACCGTGACATCACCGGAGGCTCGCGCATCAATGGGAGTTTTGTTTGTGTGGAGGTGACGGCGAACAACGGTCTCGAAGGTGACGGAAGGAGGCACTTTGTGAAATTTAAGTGACAGAAAGCGCGGCTCTCGGAGCATTTGGATATTGAAGACAATCAGGAAAATGAAGTGTTTTTCTTTTCTTTTCTTTTTTTCTGCTCTCGCTCTCCCCTCTCGCTCGCTGTCGTGGGCGGCTGCCGAAACAGATCCGAGTTACGTCAACGCGCTTAATAACACAGTGTGGCTGTGCGGAGGTGAATTATAGGTTCCAGTCGCAGTCCAGTCATTTTTAATTGAATTATTATTATTTTGAGGGACAGGGGCAGAGGAAAGGAGAGAGACGGTGCAGGGCAAACAGACGCCGTTCATGTATGTTGGTATTAATTAGAAAGAGGCAGCAGCGTGGTATCTTTAAGAGGAATTGAATGCAACAGTTTCGACAAAAATGAGCATCACAACCTTCGACATAAAGCAAAACTGCTGCTCCTTCGTGTTTTGCAGGTTGCCACAGTATCAGTATAATTGTTGACCTAGAAAAGAAATTTAAAAAAAGAGCAGAGCACCAGGCTGAAGCGAGGGACTCATGCATGTACCTGCACATGTTGCACGTAAACATCACAACACACATTCAGTCTCCAAAAAAAGAGAAGAACAAAAATAGCAGACTTTCACACACAATGACTGTGATGATGCACCTCGATTCCATTCATTTTGCCGCCTGCCTCACACACTGTAATTGTGGCTGTCTTGTCCTCGCTGCTGGGCGTCTAATTACCTGGCCGAGGGAGTTTGGAGTCGCTTTTACACGTCTGGCCTGAGCAGGGATGTTGCTGTGAGCTGACAATCGACATCCAGATTGCTTCTGATTTGCTATTTCAAAGACAGTAATTGTTCGTTCGAATGTCCGAGTACAGTAAAAAAAAAAGACTTGAAGGTAAAACAAATACAGTGACATACATTTAAAAAAATGATGCAATACAAACACTGTGCACTTTCATTTTTAGGTGGATAGAAGACACCGACGTCCATGATAATTTGTTTTACAGTGCATAACTTTTGCTCTGTGTCTGGACCTCTAGAATAGAACATTTAGCAAATGCTGCTGAACCTGTGATCATTTTTGGTTTGGATGAGCATTTTCTGAAACAACAACACAGAGACCCTTCAGTAGTCACTTCCTGCCCCTCCCAGATGTGTGATGAAACCCGTCATATGACCTTCTGACAGCTGAAAACAAAGACATAAACTAACATCAGCGTAGACGGTGAATTACTGGCAGCGCTTACCTTGTTGCCTTTACCAGCAGCTGTTGTGCAGTTAAAGAAATCTCTGGTGGGACTTTTAATCTTTGCCGTTCTCCCTTCGCAATATTTTCTACAACTGAGCAACCATCCCCCTTTTCTCAGGCTTGTTAGTATGGATGGAGATTCAGTTTGAAATGGTTCAGATCCGATGCGTTCGCCTGAGGGCTGGGCGTGCACAAAGAGAGCATTATCATGTGCTGTCTAACGTAGATCCACGCACAAAGCTTGAAATGGCAGAACAAAACGACAAAAAAAAGAAAGTCAGAGCCAGAAGATGTGGTTCTGTTTAAGCGAAATGGCAAATGATGTGTCCAGGATGCCTTCCTGCCTCCTGCCTGGTGCACGATGAGCTGAAAAACACGAATTAGACGCTGAACATGGAATAGTTTAACAGCAGTGTCCTTCAAATCGAGTTCGTATGAGTTCCTCCCACCAGTTGTCCTCCAAAGATGTCATAAGTGGCCCCAATATGTCACCAAAGATTTGTGTCTCTATGTGTGCACATGTGTGCGAAAGGCCAGAAGTCAGGACAAGAGACACAACGGGCCCGTCCTACTGACACGGTTGACACTCGAGGGGAAGGCGGTGACACCGTGCGCATCGTATGCATTTCACTCAGGATCAAAGGGCAGCTGTAACCGATTCAGCGAGTCGTGTACCACCTCCGGTCTCTGAAGTAAATTTCAGATGACTGATGCAAATTTGGGAGTGTGAAGTGCAGCAGCTGGGCGCTTCCTTTTAGGAGCTGACAAGAAGATTTAGGGTGCGCAGAGTGTTGTGGAAGGGTGTCGCTTGGTGAGAGCACTTAGTTTCGGAGGCAACGCTACGGCGATTGATCGATGGAGGTGTTTAGAAGAGGTGCTTTGAGTGTGAGGTGAGGGCTATTTTTGAAGCTTTTCGTCGTGCCTCAATCTCCAGTTTGACATTGTTGGCTTTCTTAGAGTATAAAGAAGCAGCGGTAAGGGAAACTGGTCATGCGTCGTACAGATGAATGTTTTGGTAGCTAAGTGTAGCGCATTAAAACATAAGTAAGAATTTTATCGCAAGCCTGTTTAAAGAATAGCACCTATGAAAAGTCATCACTCCCCTTGGACGGTTTCGCTTTTTTATAGCTTTTCACATTGAATCATTGTTTAATTTGGCTTTTTTTTTTTTTTGGACGAGAATTTTTTTTTATTGAAAACAGACTTCTACGAAAGTAATGTCCATTAACTAACAATATAAAACACAAATGAGGTGATTGTGTAATTGTTCACCCTCTTCAACTCAGTATTTAAGCGATACACCTTTGGCCACCATGACAGCACTGTGGATGGGTCTCAATCAGCCTGAACATTTGAGCACTGCTCGGTTTGAGCGGGGATCATGAGAAAACAAGTCCTGCCACAAATTGTCAGTTGGATTGAGGTGTGGGCTCAACTCAGTCAATCCAGAACATTCACCTTGTTGTTGTCTCCGAACCACTTTTGTGTAGTTCTGGCTGTTTGCTTCGACTCTTGTTGGAAAACAAATCACCCTCCAGGTCTCAGTTCTCTTGCAGACTGCATGAGGTTGTCCGTCAGGATTTTCTGCTGCATTCTACCTTTACGGGGCTTCCAGGGCCTGTTGCCGAGGAGCATCATGATGCTGCCGCCGCCATGCGTCACAGTGGAGCATCTGGTATCTCAGACATATGGGATATGCAACACTGACACGGACATGGCTCTCTTTCATTTTAATGTTCCTCAAGGCTTCGTTCAAACCCTCCAGAGAGAGGGACGCGTGAATCAAATGCATGATTAACGCATGACATCTGAGTTTTCTCATGCTGTTGCCTTTTGTGGCTTTCTAAAGAGAAGAGCAACGCGGTTGCAGCTTCCTTAACTGTTGTGCCACCGCGTATACGGAACAACATCCCACATCAGTGTGTAGTAATCTTGTGTGTCGCTGACTGACGCTGTGTTGAAAGTGATGAATAAATGGTAGTGAGAGTAGCCGAGGCGCTCATTCGGACATGAAGCAGACATGTTCAGATGCAGTCAGATTAAAGGAAAGGAGAGAAAGAAGAAGATGAACTAAAGAAGCTATCTCTGCACATCTGTGCATTGTGAGGCTGAACTGTGATACGGTGCACTCTCAGCTTAGATCTTTGATTGGTATCATTAAAAAAAAAAAAGTAATTTCTGATACAAATATGAGAAAATAAATCAAAGCGATGCTGTTTTCTTTACTGTTTCATCTTTATGCAAAACACACACGCACCCATCCACAAGATGATTCATCAGGGCTGCTGTCTATTACAATCTAGTCTCCTCGCCTGCCTCCTGATTTGCATTCATGGCCAGTCAGTTTGCCATCTGATATTTGTTCACCTCGTTGACTCCGCAGGACAGAAGCTAAATAAAGGAAAGGTTAACGTGCTGTACTCGTTTTTAAGTATGCATCAGCCACTCCGCCGTACCGTGTCTGTTTC
Organism: Stegastes partitus; assembly: GCF_000690725.1. Lineage (NCBI taxonomy): Eukaryota > Metazoa > Chordata > Actinopteri > Pomacentridae > Stegastes > Stegastes partitus. Next base: position 75,868 of record NW_007579320.1, on the reverse strand, counting down.
CAAAACAGGTACAACCAATAGCTGTTGGTTACTATGCTCGTGTGTGACTCATTGATAGGAGATCCAACGTAGATCCACCACGAGAGGAGGGAGACGTCTGGAAGCGCCGCAGCAGAGTTCATGTCCTGTAAAGTGGTGCGTTGTTCCGGCTCCAACCAGATGCACCGCAGGGCAAAGTATTTGTAAGTCCCCAGCCTGAGATAAAGACTTGTGTAAAGAGCCATATACCCAGAGCTGCTTTTATCCACTACAACGTAATCTCCTCGAATCCTTCCTTCCAGGGAGGAAATGTCATAAATAATGTATTTGTTTTAGCAAGAACACGATGTATACGACACAAATGGATGTGAGAGTTCAACATTGCTTTTACTGGAAAACAGAAAGTCTCCTCAATGCCTTGTTGGCTAATAAACAAACAGTGGACGGCGGTTGCGTGTGTCCATGCGAAGGTCCTGTCGGGTTATTGTGTCTCCTCATATTTTGGAAGCAGGGAGCAGCTGCTTCACATGACTTCAGGCTAAAGCGTACTGTTCTTATCTCTCCCTTTAATTCTGGCTCAGGCCCAGAGCCAAAAGAACAGAGAAGTTAGGGGCCGGCCGTCGGTCAGCGTGTTGATGATGTGGACGTCGTCGCCGTGGAATATGAACCAGCGGAGCAAATCTTATCTCTGCGGATAAGGATTATGTTGGCGAAATCGTAGCGATGCTGGATTCCGGTTAATTGGATTTTTGAATGAATGAATTGCTAATCAGAGGAATGCTTCTAATAAAGGAGCTGTTTATTTTTGTGTTAGCGCCCCCCTCCAGCCCCTCATCCTCTCCCTTCATGTGCTTATTGTACAACGTCCTTGGCCTTAAATGACTGGGTTGAAGCAGATTTCTCATCAACCTCGACATGTTGTGGCCACACGGGATGGAATGAAGAGCCTGTTGTTTTTTGATCAGTATTGTAGGTCTTTGTGCGATATTCAGTCTTGCCTATTAACATACGTGCCTCTAAGGAAAACATTTCCAACCTCATGGACTAAATGAAAGTCCACTTTATCCTCTTTTTTTGTTATTATTATCATTATTAAATGGACTCATATGTGCAAGACGAGATCCGATTTGCTCCACGTGACAGGGCGGACGATAACAAGCTGAATAATCACACAGAACAGCCAGAAAATTTCCAAGACGACATGCACGCTTTATGAAGCTGTGAATCTCATTTGAAAGCAGATGAGATTGCTGCTGGTGCGTGGCCGCTTCGTCTCCGCTGATTACCATTTTGCATTCAGGTAACGCGAGGCCGGGCCTGCTGAGAGATGCATGAATGTGTATCTGTGTGTGTGAATTTACAGATTCAACAAAGTATTTTTCCACAACCGCGACCAGAGCGGCTCCTCCCTCCCTCCCTCCCTCTGCTAAACACAACAATGGGATTGTTATCCCCCCCCTCCTCCACCTCCACACCCTCCTCTGGTTTTTTTTCATTCATCCTCCGTCCTCCTCTTCCGTTGTCTGCCTCCATCTCTCCCCTCATCTATCAGCCACACTTCTCGGCAGTCGGCCCCTCGCTGTTTACATTTAATTTCTCTCTGTGAATCCTAATTGCATGCTGTGTCTTTCCAGGGTCAGTTCTAATCAGAATTATGATAAGTGCATCAGACTCCGGCGCCGCCGCCGCCGCCTCCCAAACCTCCCCGAGTGTTTTTGATGGCGAGCTCCACTCCTGTCCGCTGGTGGTACCGATTCTGATGACTTTGCTGTTTGAAAATAAAATTGATTTTGCCCTCCAGTGAGGCACATTAATAATTTGTACTTGTTGTTTCCATACCCTGTTTTTTTCTCCATGTGTACGGCCTTTTTGTTTCGTCCAACAGCCGTCCTTCAACCTTCATATCCTCCCAGCTGTTCCTTTATACCTCCGTATTTCCCCCTTCTCTTTCCATTCTCGCACCTCTGCACCCTTTCAACCTGCAGACTATTACTTCCCCAACACTCCAGAGTGACACTAAGCACTAAAATGTGCCTTGAGAAAACCCAGTCGCAAGTTAAAAGCTCGGGATGTAGGTGCGAACGTCCTCGCCGGGACTGAATTCCTCGAGCCACATGTGGTGCGTAACGTCGGTGCAAATGTGGCCTCGTCCAAAACGAAAGACTGACGAGGTGTAAGTTCATACGAGCCGAGGAGCTCCTCTGGGAGCCAAAAATAGCAGAAGGGAAAGAGTAGAAGCAGGTCCGTCTTGTTTTGATTTTGAGTGCTGGTCCTAGTTTACAGGGTTTGTACATGTGAGGGTTTTTTTGTTTTTTTTTTGCATACCGAGCAGCGAAATGAAATCCAATCAAGGAGACACTCAGGAGACATTTGAGACTTTCTGATGCCAGGTGTGACAGACTGCAATCTCTCTCGAATGAATCCAAAAACCAATCTGGACACGTTTCAATGCATTAAAAATATTGCAGACAGAGTAACGGAGCCGAGGAAAGGATTTTGCCATCTTCATAGCTGGACATGGGAGAAGATTTTTTTTTAAATGTTGCGACAGAAATATGTGACGAGAAAAATAATTGATATTTACGGAGCACTGTTGAAAATCCGGGCTGCTAGGTGGCATGGTTGCCTCGCAGCTAGAAGGTCGCTGGTTCGCATCTCAGTGGGGGCACCGGGATCTTTCTGTGTGGAGTCTCCATGTTCTCCCTGTGCAGCGTGGGTTCTCTCTGGGTTCTCCGGCGTCCTCCCACACAGTCCAGAAACATGTTGAGGTTAATTGGTGATTCTAAATTGTCCGTAGGTGTGAATGTGAGTGTGCTTGGTTGTCTGTCTCTAAGTGTAGCCCTGTGATAGACTGGTTACCTGTCCAGGTGAACCTGCCTTCACCCTGAGTCAGCTGGGATAGACTCCAGCCCCCCATGACCCTAATGAGGATTAAGATGTGTATAGATGATGGATGGATGGATTTTGAAAATCCAAGTTACAAAATAAAGCAGACAATTAATAAAAGCATCAGGTTTAAAAAGTAGATAAATAGATAGATAGTGCATAAAAATCTGGGGGGAAAAATGTTTTAAAAGAAATAAATAAGAGTTTAAAACAATAAATGAAGTAATTGCCATAAAATTCTAATTTTGTTAAATGAACTTTCTCACACATTTTTAAAAAAAGGGAGAAAAAAAGAAATTAAATAATAATATTTGCATCATTTTTGCAGCATCTGACATTTTTGTCTAATTTATCGCTCACAGTTTATCTGAAAAACAAAACCCAACATTTTAAACCTATAAAACTTTTCAAGAAATAAAAAAAAGTATCCCGCTGATGATGTACAGATCTCAAAAACTCATCTATGAAAGGTTAAAAGTGGTCAGCCAACCTGATTTAATTGGTCCGAGGATCTCAAAGTGCACACCTGTGTTTATCACATTAGATGGTCAGAGATAAAGCCAGCAGATTAACCAAGAACAACCTTAAACGCAACAGATTAAAATCTTAAAATCTGTCCTAAAACATGCGGGGAGTCAGCGTAAAGAGGCTAAAACGGGGGCGATTTTATCCTTTATTTCTGGTAAAGAAGCCTGACAGCTGAGTTATGCACAGTCTGAAGTTAATCAATAGATATTTGGTTCAGGCTGCTGCAGTAATCCGGGAATGATGAGATAAAAGTGTGTAAAATGGTGTAATATTAACAGAACTATCACGGCAGGAACATGCCAACTATCATAATCCGATCCTTTAAACTGACAAGTTGCGCAAACCTGCAAATGAATAGAAGATAAACGTGAAGAAAGTAATTGGATTTTAGTCGTATGGAAATGTGGAATACGTTCAAACACTAACTCGCCAGGTCGCCTCACATATATATAATAGATAATGCAATGTACCCTCTTGAACGAGCATGCTGCAGAGGGTCCACCTTTGTTTACCGCTAAGATGCCACCTTGGAGCGCGTCCAGTCCTGCTGTTAAAGACTCACGTGGACCCTCCGCCCTTCCAGCCCGCCAGCAAACTCGTTTTTGTCGTCCAAACGAAGGGCCCTGCATTAAAAAGTCATGAGTGATTGGGGAGGAAGAGGGGAGCGGAGTAAAAAATGTGAAGTAATCAACATAATGTCAGGTACTAAACCACACAAAGTGATGCGCCTTGTCACTGCCACGGATAAATCAAAAAATTCCTCTGCACCTTCTCTTATCTTTCCATTAGCTATCCATGTCTCATTACTAAATTGATTCTCCGCGTCCTTGAGGCACCGGGGGTGTCGCTCTATCATTTCAGGACAGTTTATGTGCAGCGTGGGCGCGTGAGTCGGCCGGTTCGGTACATGCGGAGCACATGCAGGGCTGCCGTACCCTCCCTTCAAGGAGTCGCAGAGGTGGCGACGAAATCAAGAGTAAAGAATTAGCTTAGAGACAGCTCACGTGACCGCCGATTCACGGGAACGTACAGTACCGGAGTCGTGCAGCCGACCGACCTGCTCATTGGTGCATGTGAGAGACATTCAATTGTGCTTTTTTTTTTTTTTTTCCTGGCCTGGAAGTTAAAGCTGCGTCGTTTCTTTACCGAGCAAAGCTACAAGGTCAAAGTGAGGGAAACGATAAGGAGGAATGTACAGAATGTACAGAACAACAAAACAACATGCAGCAGAGGAGCTGCACAGAGGCAGCAGAGATAATAAAGCAATTAGGAAACTGAAAAACAAATGACTTATGGATGCTTATAATTAGCAACCCAACTTGATAAACGCAGGACGTGTACCACGCCATATGTGACATGCTTTTCTAAATATAGCATCATTCATTTGCACGGCCCATCAGATAACACAAAGCAACGCAGGAAGAAAGAGCCCACGGATGAAGAGGCTTCATTAATTTAGCGCTTCTGAAACTGACCATGGATCAATAATGAGCTATTTTACTCAGCTTAGACTTGATTATATTCTTTTGTGCTTTTCAGCCTCCTCTTTTTTTTCTTCCCCTCTCCTCTCTCTGCAGATGGCGAATAGATCTATTGATGTTGCCCAAACGGCCTGCCGTCGGATGAATTATGTAACAGCCTCGGCGGGTTATGAAGGCGACCGTGCAGGAGAAAAAAGTCGTTACGCTGCTGTCGTGACAACTGATAACATAACCTCTGTATTTACATATACCGCGCCGCGTAAATCCTCCGTGTGCAGGCCAGCGGAGCGTGATGTTTAACGGCTGTAGAAGGAGCTGACGGGCCGCTCCACAGCAAAAACAAAAGTAAAAGAAGAAAAAAAAATCCCCTGATAACGCCATGAATCGTCGCCGTAAACACTCAGTCGCTCGTGAAATTTAGTTAATGAGGCTTTATGGCAGCGCGGTCACTTCATTTCTTTAGGTTAAACGCTTGGGATTAAAGCGGTGAGACACACTGCCTGGTGCTGGGTAATCTTCTGGACCGCTTTAGCCGCTAACGCTAAGTGATGCTGATGAGCTGGAGGTCTTGCGTTGCCATGCTACCATGCTAATGGAGATATCGCACGGCCAGTTTTCTCCATTTAATCAACGTCTATATCTTTAGGAAGATAATTAGCCTTTTTCATCCCGTGGTTAGCTACATCCTCCATCCACCATTCATGGTCTCCATAAACCATTTATATCTTTATGTGCTGCTTCTTTCATGCCTTATGTGTGTCTCAGAGTCAAGGATTTCTGAAGAAAGCTTAAATCTGAAATATGTATTGCATAATTCCAAATCACTCGGTTATCTAATGTTATGCGATTCAGCTCCTTCAAATAGCGACATTTTCTCCGGCGTGAATCTGAGTTTTGGAAGAGACGCTTTTCATTTTGGCACAACAAAGACAAAATCCACAAAAGTCTCGGTGCCAGTGCAGCACCCACAGTTATTCCTCTGCCTCTCTCTCTCTCTCTCTGCCGTCTCCTTCGTCTCACCCACTACTTCATTTGCTCTTCAAAGGCAGAGCAGAGCATCTGTCTATTACGAGGAGCCCAGGGCGCTCTGCAGAGTTGTGTTAAGTAATAACAACCAGTGACGTCAAAGCCTCTGTGTCTGAGCTGGAAGGGAGGGCGAGGGGGCGACCGGGGGATAAAAGGGAAGCGAAGGGAGGAGGCAGACATGGAAGTGTGTGAGAAATCTCCTTTTGCTTGTGTGTCAGCTGCTCCTCTCTTCTGTTTACGTGTCGTTTAATACCGCACATAAACAGTTTGCAGGAAATGGGATTTTAATCACGAGTCTTAACCACAGATGTGATTTCAGGAGCTAAAAAAAAAAAAAAAGAAGAAGAAAAGCAATTTTTCCCTTCTCCTAATTGCTTTCTTTAGAGGAAGTGGATCATAATGCAGTGTCACACACCTGTCAGGATGCTGCTCATCCCGGAGCTGTCAGCCTGAGATCAAGCTTGTTTTATTACGGGGGATGTTCGCTCCGAGGTCTTATGACAAATGCCGCTTATGCAACGCTACTGGTTTTTTTTTTGTTAAAGGTGACCTTCAATTCGCTGAGAAATGGGTTAGTAGATATCTGGACACCCTACACCTTCCTTTCAGCCTCAGTAAAAACACAACAAAGCCCTCCTGAGAGGCGTTTTCACAACAAAAACACTGAAAATTATCTCAATCCCGGATCACAAACTCTGACCGATTGGGGGATTAGACTTCTGCGGATACATTCGACTAATGATTAAAGGATTACACCCTAAGACAATATCGCAGCCTTAACATGCCTCATTTCTTTTTTACTGCTGACCTTGCTCGCTGTTTGTTGCCCCTGCAAACAACCACACAAGGCCGAGGAAGCACACTGTATGTAAATGCCGTACCATAAAAAGCAGCCAGCGGAGAATGCCTGCGTGGCAATGATCCAAGAGGACATGTGACATTAGATCTCGCTGAGCTGTTTACAGTAAAAACAACCCACAAGGCCTCGCCGGGACCGTGGAAGTCACAGTGCTGCTGCTGGCAGCCGGCTGGCTCGCCCTCCCACCCACTTCCACCGTGAGGGAGATCGTGAATCTGAGGCAAAGTCAAACCACATAATCCCTCGTCTATTCCGGCTCCCCGCCCGATCTGCCGCCTTGTCTTGTGCGTTTTGATCCCCGCAGCGCTTTCCGACAGGGGGGCCCCTCTTTTTCGTGCACATTTACGGCTCACATGACCCTGCCTGCAAACTTAAGTGCTCAAAGAATGTCTGTCGGTGCCGTTTCTGGGAAAATCGGATGTAATATTCCTATTTTTAGGCTCTGTCTGTAAATGGTTACAACCCTTATTTTTACTTCTCTCCCATAGATAGATGGATTTTAAGGTTCAAGATAGATAAGGAACCAGTGTACGGAAGAAGGTGCAATAAATAGAAATATGGTGGTATTTACAGAAAGAAAACGTGCACAATTACTGGTATTTACAATAAAATAGAGCATCAGGAAATGATTGCTATTATGCATACTTTAAGCTGACTGTAAATCAGCACTGTGCAGCAGCAGCAGCAGTGACTTCAGCTCACCTATCTGTGTGTGTGTGTGTGTGTTAGTGCACTTTAAATTAGGCAACAGCGTGTGTTCAGCCGAGCAATGACGTGCGCAGCCTGCATCAGCACCTTGGATACGGGCACACCATTCACCGTAGGGCTCCTGCCCCGTTTTGGACCAATCAGCGCTTGTGTTTTCCAGATAGCGCTCAGCACCACCCACACTGCTGCCAGCTGTATTGTTCCGCTGTAGGGAATCTCCTCTCAGGCAACACACTCACACATCCATCACAGCTCCTGCAGGGTTTTTTTTTAATGGTTATTTTTTATGTACTTATTTTTTTTAATCGTTGCAGATTACAAAAAGCTCATAAATAAATGATATTAGAATAAACGTCTCCTTGTAGGGCTACATTGACGGTGCAGGCTGTCTATTATTATCTTATTATAAGGGTTAAACCACCTCATTGATGGGGTTTATTTTACATATTTTTAAGCATTCGCTCTAAAACACAAACACATTATTTATCTTTCTGTATCACAGTTTCGCTCCCAACATTAATTACTTTTGCCTTTTGCTGTCAGCGCAGACCTAGGTTATCTCTGACGCAAGCCCCTCATCACAAGCGTCTCTCCCATTTCACAGAATCATATGTCCCCGATTGACAGCGCGTCCGAGCCAATCAGCGCCCGGCTCGCTCCCTGCTCGGGGGGCGGGACTGTCGCTCGCAGCCAATCGCGGCCGCTCGTATTGTTTTGACCTCTGAAGCCGCATCACCGCCCACCTCGTGTCCATGGCGGAGGGAGGCTATAAATACAGGCAGCGCCGAGCGAGAAGGGGACGAAGTTGCGAAACTCCCGAGTAGGAGGGAGCTACTCTGCTAAGCCTGCTGAAAAAAAAAAAAAAAANGAGAAGAAGAAGAAAAAAAAAAGACAATAAAAAAAATAAACCTTCAAAAAACAGAAACCGAAGCGAACCGTGAAACGCCAATCCTCCGACATCTACATGTACTGGAATACTTTTTTTGTAATATATCCTCTGTGAAGAAAGTATTTATACTTTTTTTTTTCTATTTGCACTAACTAACGGTACTTCAGAACTACTGAGAATCTTTATTTTTTACAAAAAGTAAGTATTTATTTCTATGTTTTGGTTTTATTTCATTTTGTATTTTTTTTCCAGCTCACTTGTCACTTGTATTTGTGTGACTGTGGCTCTATTCATTACTTACTAAGCTGATTTGCTGCGTCAGTCCAAGTTAGGGAGGGGTGTGTGTGTGTGTGTGTGTGTGTGTGTGCAGGCGATAAAACTGTATTATGCCTTCTTCTTTTTTTTTTCCCCCCATAATGAACCCACTATGTTCAGACTCTACATGGTGTGCTCTAGAATCTTCTCTTTATTCTATGTGTCCTAAAATGTCCACTGGTGTCAGTGCGGGCTGCTACAGGGCTGCACTTTGTGTGCTACTGCAACAATATAGTATAATAGCCTGAATATGTAGTACGAGCTGGACTAAGAGTACATGTTGCAGGTATTTTTCCTGTTTCTTCCCATATTAGGGATAAAGTGCGAGGTAGCAGCCTCAACAAGTTAACTCTGTCCTTGCTGCTAGCTGTTCTTTTTAGAGCAAGAGGGTTGTTTATTTCCTAAAATGTGCTTTAAGGCTCTGGATTTTTGCGTTACATTGACTAGATTCATGTTTAAACACTCAAGATCTTGCAAAAAAATGGTCAAACAGGGTTCTGGTTTGTTAATTCTTGTGTTTTTTTAAAATGTAGGAATCCCTTAACCAGCCCCCCGTGACTCGGTTGTAAACCTCTGAAATCCACCCAGCTCTTTTTTTTTGTCTTAACCAACTTACCCTCCCATCAGACCGATAATTTTACTCGGTTAAGTTAATTTGTTAATTAAATGCACCAGTAGTTTTCCTGTCTCCTGCTGGAAGGAGGCTATCTGGTAACCTATTATGTAAGAGGATTCCCAGCTCACTGTGCCCAATACCCACTTTTCTTTTTTTCTTTTTGGACATTTAGGTGACTTTAGGTGTGAGATGAGCAAGAAGCAAAGCTTGATCCCAGATCAGTTGGCTCTGTTTGAATATTTGAACATTTGCTGCCCCTGTGAGGTTCGCTTCTCTGCTGTGTGACGTTTAACTTGTGTGTGTGTCTGAGCTCGCAGCGTTAAAACTACAACATGCTTCAGTACTTAAAGCAGATGTTTAATAATTAACCTGCCAGTCTCCAGTAGCTGTGTGTTCAAATGGCACAAACACATCTGATAACGTGATCCTTCTGCTCGTATTTACATTTACTTACGATTTGATTTTCTCTCTATTGATTGTTGCAGGAAAAAAAAATACAAATAATTGTCACACCCTGTGGAAGGACACCACTTACACAAAACCAGCACTTTTGATTTTGAACCCGTTTCATCCTGCCTGGAGTGTGTCTGTGTTGCCAAACACGGATAAACAAAGCAGACCCAGTGGACACAGTCAAGGTCAGACACAACTATTCTCCACACACCTGGTAAACTTCAGCAGTTAGCTATGCAGCTTGAAATCCAAGTAGCTCTCAACTTCATCATCTCGTACCTATATAACAAGCTGCCGAGGCGGCGGGTCAACATTTTTGGCGAGGAGCTGGAGCGGCAGCTGAAGCAGAAATACGAGGGACACTGGTACCCGGACAAGCCATACAAGGGCTCAGGATTCAGATGCATCCACGTGGGAGAGAAGGTGGACCCCGTGGTGGAGAAGGCAGCCAAAGAGAGCGGGCTGGACATTGAGGATGTTCGCAACAACCTGCCCCAGGACCTCAGCGTGTGGATTGACCCCTTCGAGGTGTCCTACCAGATTGGGGAGAAGGGCCCAGTCAAAGTGTTGTACGTCGACGACAGCAACGAAAGTGGAGCTACTAGTGGAGGGCTCGATCTGGACAAGGAGATCAAGAACAGTTTCAACCCGGATGCGCAGGTCTTCATGCCCATCAGCGAGCCCGTCAACGGCGCCTCTCCGGGCTCCAGCTCGCCCTCGCCTCCCTTCGGCCACTCGGCGGCGGTCAGCCCCACCTTCATGCCGCGCTCCACGCAGCCTTTAACCTTCACGACGGCCACCTTCGCTGCCACCAAGTTCGGCTCCACTAAGATGAAGAGCAGTGGACGCAACAACAACAACAACGGCGGCAACGGCGGCGGCGGCGGCGGCAGCGCTGGCAACAAGGTGGCCCGTACCTCTCCCACCAACCTGGGCCTGAATGTGAACAGTCTCCTGAAACAGAAAGCCATCTCCACCTCCATGCACTCTCTGTACGGGTTGGGCCTCGGCGCGCAGCAGCAGCACCAGAAGCCCTCGGCCCTGTCCCCCAACGCCAAGGAGTTTGTGTTCCCCAGCCTGCAGGGCCAGGGCAGCCAGAGTGCTCTGTTCCCCGGGGACAGCTCTCTCAGCCTCAGCCCGCTGCAGTACAGCAATGCCTTCGATATGTTTGCGGCCTACGGTGGCCTTAACGACAAGTCCCTTATGGATGGCTTGAATTTCAGCTTAAGCAACATGCAGTATTCTAACCAGCAATTCCAGCCAGTCATGGCCAACTAGTACAAAGGTACTACTTAAGCTACTACTTCATACAGAAACGACCAGAGATAATGTGATGGGGGAAACAAACACAAATGCACATTTTGAAAAATAAAAAAAAGTGTAAACGAGAACAGAATGTCAAGAATTAAAAGGAAAAAAAACACGACTTGTCACCTGTAAGATCTAAGTTACGAGTCAAAGAGCATGAGCCCGAGGGTGAATTACGTTGCCCCCTTGAGTTATACTTGTTTTTTTTGTTTTTTTTCTTAAACAATGAAGCTTGTAGTACAAGATGTCCAAGCTTGGTTACGTAAACTTCAACATGCATCATTGTTATTTCTTTTGCCAACCAAGCACAAAATATTTTTTTTATGTGACTGTTTTAAGATATAAAAAAAAGACAAAAAAAAAAAACAAAGAACCCACCACCACAAGTCATGGCCTCTTTCAGTATTTAAACATAACTGGACAACGCCAATTTTTTTTCAAGAAATTGGCAAAAATAAGTGGGATTTCCTGGTCTTTTTCTAATTGTATAATTTAATTTAGTACAGAGTTTGTAAAATATCAGAGTATCTATTGTTTCTACGACATGGTATTGCATTTATATCTTTTTACTACTCCAGTGATCTGTGATGGCTGCAGCAACTTTATGTTTTCTTTTTTTATTGAAATTATAAAAAAATGAATCCATCTTAAAAAAAAAAAAAACATTGACTATTCTAAAGATTGTGTACAGAATATTCCGTAGTGGTGGGATTTAAGAATATTTGCTTTTTTGAAAAACATAAGAGTTGTATTTTCTGTTAAGAGTTTAAAGATTTTTGCTATATTATGGACAAAATGTAATCGTATATTAATTTTGTACCTACATTGTGCAATACTTGATAAAAACAAAACGGTATAACAAAGTATTCGGAGTCAGTGTCTTACATGTTAAGAGGGACTGATAGTTTATTAAGTTTGTATTAAAAAGCTTGAAAATAATCCTTCACCTTGTCGTCGGTTTGTGTGCTCGGCGGAGGCGAGTCTGACAGCAGAACTTTGGCTGTTTCTCTGACATGCTGGGACAGATTTCTGCCTCCAAGTCACGAAACTTATCAGGTTTTTCCAAACATCGCTGTTCATTTAGGTCATAGTTTGCTCACACTTCTGCAGGTTTAGTTGATTACAAGCACAAACCTACATTAGATCATACGCTACACATTTCATTTCCTCTGCCTGTGATATCCAGTATTAGCCCTCAGCAGCAGCAGTTTCACACCGTGCAGGCTGTGTTGGCTAACAGTTGCCCTTGGGCCAACTGTCATTGCACATATGGTTGGTGGGAGTGTGATTGCATCTCGCCCGATAACCTCCTGAACTAAAAGCCCGGCCTCATATGTACGACAAGGCCGCTCGCTAGCAGGTTGCGAAAACATTTTTGGACGCCGCACAAACCTTAAGCGGCGTACGGTGGGCGGAGGCGTTTATAGAAACCCACCCGGTCTGATGAAAATACACATGTGCAAACTGTAAAACCCTAAGAAAAGCCATCGTGCTCAACGGTGCATGTGAGCAGAGAAAATTAGTTTTTGCTAACTCTCTCTGCATGACCAGACAGCGTGACTTATTCTCAAGTTGGAAATACAGAAAAAAAAAGGGAAGTCTGGCGAGCTATTTATTAAACCGTAACAGTAAAAACGGTGCTGATGAGTGTGTCGCTGGAAGCTGGTCAGTCACATTTCACCCAGTGTCCCCGAGGATGTGGCCTGTTAATGGCTAACTGGCAGGACCGGAGCGTGATCTGTGCATCGTGAGAAAGCGCTGCGATAACGCCGGGTTGGAAGATAACAAGAGTGACAGAATGGAAAGAAGCTATTCGTCATAAAAAACAAGCGCTTTTACAGCTTTCTAGCACCTCACAGTCTTGCATAAGAGTTGAAGACCTTCCTGGGGTGATTAATACAGCAATTAGGCAGATTAGTCGACACATAACTTGGCAAATATGGGATGGAAATTGGATCCACAGATGTAGGGATGAAGGGAACTGGTAGGTCTTTTTGTTATTCTGTGGATGATTGTAGTAATAGAAACCCACACACTGCTGTATCTGCCTGAGACCTCCGTGGCGTTGCGTCTGATGAGAGCTTGTCGGACTGCATCGTGTCAGCGCCGGCTGACTGGAATCGCCCCGACCCCGCCGGCGTATCGCGGTCCCCCCGGGGGCCGCCTCATCATCGCTCGTCTGCCTGCGCGTCCCCTGATACACTCGGGGCCTGATAGGCTGCGTAAAGTTCAGCGTGTGCGCCGGTTTATCTTGGCTGCTGATACACGGGGGCCTGGTGGGAGTGGGTTTGTTTATCTCGCTCCGTGACTCTGTGTTTGCTCTGACTGGATGTTTTTTGTGGAACAGGTCATTCTGAAAAAAAAAAGGGCCTTTATTGGATAATCATTACTTGTTGCACGCTGCTGAACCATCTGCGCTTTATTTTGTTTTCTGCGTTTTACTACACAACGCGTCCATCAGTGGGACATATGCGGTTGGGATCGGTGATGTTTTTTTGCCCTCTGCTCACTTAAATTAGTTATTTTACTGCTTGGTCTGCAGCAGATTTATAGCAACCTTCAACTTTATTTCCGCATATACAAAAAGGCCTACGTTAACCGGAGGAGTTGTGTTTGTAAGTGATTTAAAGAGGCTATTGAGTATAAAAATAAATTCACAGCATCTTCGGATCGGTTTTGAAACACGGTGCTTTTCCATCACTGTCCTGCGCAGACGTCTTTTCAAACCGGCTGCAGTTTCGCTGCTTTAAATGGACAATCGTTCGATTTTTTTGAAATTAAAATCATGTTGAGCCGTCGACCACATGACACGTTGATCAGGAAACAGGACGTTATCTAATCTGACATGTGACGGATCCTGTTGTGTTACAGACGAGACGCTTTTGAGGAATCACCGGTATTCTAAGTAGGAATATTGCAGTTTAAATAGCAACGAAATCTGGTTCTTTCCAACCCTGTCTACGTCCCTACGGGTGAAAGAAGGGACAACAAAGAGGATGCTATAAAAAAATACTGCACTAAGAATACCAGAGAGGAGAAAATCCAAGCGAGAATGGGATCAGAATAGCACCGAGCAACAAAGAGAAGAGGGATCGGTGGGACTGCTGTAGGAGCAGAGAGACACTGAAACTCTGCCAGCGTCACTATCGAGGCTAATCTGATGCCAAACTCACCTCTCACTCCCCTCCCTCCCCCCTTTTGCTGTCATAAAAACAGGTGGAGCTCGGCTCAGCTTGTGCTCGACGAGGCCTTATGTTAATGTCACTGTCCTCAGCAAAAAAAAAAAAAGAAACGACTAATGTCTTTTCAGTCCCTTCCCTCGGCCGGGCTCCTCTCCGCCTCGTCTATTTCTGGAAGCACGCTGGAGCTGATTGAGCAACGATAAGCTGGAAGGAATTGTGCTTTCCTCTGAACATTACTTCACCTTATCTGCGCCTCGGAGGGGAAGCTTGTTCTTCTAACCGCTAATTCAGAGGCTTTAAAAGTGCGCAACAAGTATGAAAGATTGCACATTAACGAGGAATGTGTCGACTGGTCTGCGAGCATCAGTCGCTTTATGTTGGGAGCATGTGAGCTGCTGGAAGTGGGCCGACGTTTGCTTCAATATGTTCTTGTGCTGTGTTGATGTGAGTCCAAATGGAACAACAACAAGAGTTCCAGCAAAGTTGATATATATTAGGATCTTTCTGTGGATGCATACCGTGTCACGGATCATCATAGATGCATCGTACATCAGGAAATTCTCCGCATTCATGCTTTCCACACACACACTGCGGACCGCATTCAGACCTTCTCATGCATAGTAGGTTGTCCGGTTTGCTTTTGTACACTGTAGATATCCCCGGCAGACACTCACGCGCCCAGCCCTTTAAACTGCAGCTGCTCTTATCTGCAGAAGGAAACTAAAAACAAACCTCCTCCCCTCCTCGCTCCCCTCAGGCTGACGTACTTCTAGTTTCCAGCACAGTGTACCGTGACACTCCCGGATACCTGCCACTGGGTTCCAGTGATAGTTTGCCTTTGAGGGGTGGAACTGCCAACGTTATGAAGCAACACACTAACCCAAGTCCATGTGTGTCTAAGCTGTCCTACGCTTCTATGTTTTGGCTGCGTTTAGCTGCTGCCTCACCTCAGCAACACCAACTCTGCACCCAAACGTGCCTCCGTAGGTGTGAGAAATCTGGCTTTTGGCAGAGTCCGAGCGACGCGACTCAAAACTCCAGCGGAGATTAATCGGCGCTGTGCAATCTGCAGATCTGTGGTGCTGCCGGGGGAAGAGGTGTGCGGGGGTGGATGGACACCTCCTATTCATCACTTCCTATATGTGTGTGGAGACAGAGGAAGAGAGGACGCTATAGCAAGAAAGGAATGCTGGGAAAGCTGCTCACACAAACACACACACACTGTACATCCGTCTATGCAAACAAAGAGGAACACAACCTTCTGCACACATGAAGTAATAACACAGAGCTGTCTGAGAGCCAAAGTCCCCTCATATCTGCTTTTTTTTTTTCCTCTCCACAACTGCTTAATCCATATTATCTATAGGGTACATGTCACCGCAAAGTCTTCTCCGGTGCCAAGAAAATATAGCTATTGCTTTCTAAACACCTTTTCTGTCGACTTAGAGTCAGGCTGGATTTACCTGACTTATACCTCAGGATGCTTTGAACACTTTCATGAATAATATTTACACATATTAAAGAAAGAAAAGAAGGAAGAAAGGGAGGAAGTGGAGACGACTGGCCAGCTCCTGACTCCGAGTCATGAGACGCACACTTTGTTTTCTTTCACTTTCCAGGACCTGAATGTTTTGTCAACAGAGTTAATGTACGCTCTCAAAGGAAGCTCTTTTTTTTTTTTACGAGGTTGTTGGCGAGCCCAGCCTGGAGTCGTATGGATCAGCGGGACAGAATGTCAAAACATGCGGAGGAAAAAGCTATCTTTGTGAGCGCTAATCGTGAATGAACGCTTCTGTTTTGCGCCTCTGTGAACTGCCGAGATGAGGTCGAGTCGTCGAATAAATAAACAGATGCGAGGAGCACGCTGCGTTCCTGTTTTATGTTAATTAGAGCGACGACAAGGTTGGATTGGAAGCCATAACCCAAATAACACGGAGAGGATTTGTCAGTCGTTTACAAAGCTTCAGCGAGCGAACCTGTTCGAACATCACCGAGAAACCACAGCTGGACCGGCGCTGACTGACTGACTGACTCAGGGCTGAGGAATGTCAACCATCCCGCTAATGAGGCTGCCGACGACGCTCACGTGCAGGCCTGAACGCACACGCTTCCCATTTCACTTTCTCTCTCACACACACACCTGCGTTGTGTAAAAATACAAAAGCAAATGCATAGAAAGTCCTCCTCTTTCTGCCTGGGAAGTTTAAAAAAAAGATAAGACTATGCAAGACTCTCAGCTGGCATTAGCTAAAGGCGACCCGCTGCAACCTCATCTGCAAGGATGTGAATTCAAGAAGAAATAGTTATTTACGTTGAGAGAAACTGAAGCGGTCTGCCAGATACCTGTATTTACCTAAACCTGCTGGGGATATCTGTATGTAAATGAAACTTTACATACATTTACACACGAGTTCGACTAATTATTTGCACTGGGAGATGCAAAAAAAAAAAGCCCTGCTTTAACCTCCTTTACTGTTCATTTACATTTCCGTTGTGGCTGAAGGCGTCAGTTCCCACGTCTCTCATGTTTGTGCCGCTTCGCCGTCAAGTGAGCTGCAGAGCGATGATCACAGCTTCCTTGTACCAGCTGATGTCCAACACGTAGAGGGAAAACTGCTCAATAAAATGAATGTTCAGGATGAGAAATTGCGTCCTGCAGCTGCTGTGATGCAGATGTTCAGGCAAAAACAAACTTCTTTCCTCATTTCTTTGAATTCTGTGACCTTGTCTCTGCCTGCTCGGGGAATTATCAGACGTTCATGTGACTGTTTTTTTACTGAACGTATCCTCACAGGGGTGCAGTCCAGCCTGAGCAATGATCTGGGGAATGTACCACACAGCTGTCAGCCAACAGCGCCGCACAGGAAGGCGCTAATGAAGCCCGACTTGGTGGTTACGATAGAGATTCCTCCAGCCAACCGGCCAGGAGAGCTTCACGTCATAGGTCGATCTCTTTGTTTTGTTTTAGGTCCCATAGTTTGACTGGAAGATAGTAGTTTTGGTAAATAGATTTAAAAAAGGAAGACAGTTTCCGTAATAGCTTCAAACATATTGTCCTTTAATCAGCCCTGGAACAACATCAGATTAATTGCACTGCGTACTGTTGTGTTGCTGTGCGAGCTTATTAGGCTAACGCAAACTGTCAGGTATCATCCAGGGCTGTTTACAGCGACGCCGTCATCTGTCACATACCGAAATAGCGCGCGACAGACGTAGATAGAGAGAAGGAGTCGGGGAACTTACTCTGGAGTCCGTTTTGAAACAATGGCTGAATTAATCACTCCGTGTGGGTGATGCAAATTCAGACGCTCCCGGCAGTCGACGGTGATGCACGACGAGAGCCGGAAGTAACGGCGGCTTGTCAGCTCGTCTCCAACTTGGACGACCGGTTTCACTTTATCCAACCGTCAGATGTGCGCATGTGGCGCGTTGCACTGCTGCAGGGCCTCCACAACACACGTCACCACATCCACAAATCATTATGATCCAATTAGCATAATTCTCCAAAAGGCAGCACTGCGGCGCAACAGTAAGACGGAGCGGCTGCTGGTTCTGATGCGGTCCCAGTAGCAGGTTGTGTGAACGTGGGGTTTGTCGGTATTTTTATGTGTTTTTCTTTTTTAAATACCGGCTTTGGTTTATGTCAAATGAGCCAATTATCTACGGCATTAATTTGACTTTTTGCTGCAGTATTTAGCAGCATCTGGGACATGAACGATCTCCTACGTCGACATGTCATCTGCTAAAATCTGCAGACTTGTGTCGTATTCAAAAGTGAATGTTTCAGGACGATGTGAAGCAAAGATGGGAGAACATAGAACAACACAGGACCAGTGGCTGAGCGCCTGGAGAACAGGTATCCTCCACCAACCTCCCACTTGGAGGGACTTTTGTTGGAAGAACCTACTTCGAATCTTTCTCACCCCAAAACAAACTGGTGCCCAACACAACTGCTGGAGGGAACGTGGAGGGCTCATGGCGGGTCACACCCATATGTTCTGGACCTGCCCCATCATTCAGGTCTATTGGTATAGGGTGTCCCATCAAAGCTCCTGGGTTTTAATATTTGTGTTTATCTTGGAATCATCCCTGATGGTATGAACGCAAATGATCTCCTCAAGATTTTCCCGGCAGCAAATAAAAAAACATCACAAAACATGAGCTCCAGGGCCGCTGCTAGACCTCAACTAGTTAAGCTGGTGACCCACGTACGGGGGCTATAGTCCTGGATGCAGAGGTCATGGGTTTGAATCCCACTCATGGCCCTTTGCTGCAGGTTCTTCCTGCATTCTTCTCCCCCACTTTCCTGTCTGTCTCTCTCGACTGTCCTACACAATAAGAGGCAAAAAGACAAAAAACAAACCATCAGCTCCAGAACAGTGGAGAGAATGGTGCGTGTATTGAAACAGATAAACATGAAGCACCATTGACATACCCTCCTACCTGCTACTGTGATGCACAGACTTGCAATTCATTCCGAGACCCCCCCCCCGTCTTTATTTTTCTAATTTATTTTATTATTATTATTTTTTTTTTTTTTAATATTTCTTTTCTATTAGTATTTTTTTTTTAATTTTTTGATTTTTTATGTCATTATTAATCTTGTTGATGATGTGAATACGGCTCTCCTGTTCTCTATTCTGTAAATGTCCCATTTAAAAAATATTATTACCGTAATATCCGGACTATAAGTCGCCACTTTTTTCACAAGCTTTGAACACTGCGGCTTAAACAATGATGCGGCTAATTTAAGGATTTTTATGATTTTTACGAATTTTACCTCGAGACCAAAGTGAGAGCGACAACGACAGAGAGACTGAGGAAGTGATTCTGAGGCTGTTCAACTCCTGAAGACACTGAAGAAGACGACTTTAGTGGTCTTCAGGAGGAAGATGAAGATAGAGATCAGTGACTTTTCCTGGTTGGCTGCTGTAGTTTTTATTTTCTTAACCAGCCGTGTTACAGGAACTGTTCAGAAAAAAGCATCTACGGTATTTGTGTATGTTACCAGTACGTATTTAATTAAAAGTTTAAAACATCTTTCTGTGTAAATATCTCATGTTCCAACGTGGACACCTGCAGCTTAGAGACAAGTGCGGCCTGTATATGTACACATTTTGTTTTCTTTTTACAGTTCGTGGGTGCTGCTTATATTCAGGTGCGCTCAATAGTCCGAAAATTACGGTAAATAAAAGAAGCGAACGTTTCAGATGCTGCAAACCGGCGCCTGAGAGGAGCTTTAGTCGGGACCCGGCCCTCATTAGCGCAGACGGCGGATCAGATACCTTCGGACTACATTGTGCTGCAGCGTTTGTTGTGAACACACAACACAGGTGGACTAAATGATGTCACTCGTCTCCCACACAGAGCAGAGATGCTGGAGGCTTCTCCTCCCGTGTAGGCCGGTGCCGTGTGCATGTACGCGTGTGGGAGGTGTTGACGGTTCCTCCGTGGGCGGCGTTGCATAAGAACGTCAGCGCTGGAGGTTTTATAGAGAATTAACAGGAGGAGGGAGGGAGGGGGGAGACCGTCGTTTAACATCCCCTCCCTCCAGCTCTCTCCCCCCTTCGTCTCACATGTGGATCGAGTCCAGCGCTCGGCGGTTTCCTGACTCAACTGCATGGACCATGATGTGTAGAAATCTGCTCGCTGAGCGGCGGCGGCGGCGTTTAGACACATGACTAAACCTGAGCGACAGATCAGCCAGACGACAGAAACAGGTAGACGGTGCAGCAACAACAAAGACGACGGATCAGACTCCCACTCTCTGTGTGCAAACCTTGGCCCACTTGAGTTCTGCTGACCTTTATGTGTGAGCCTGAACAAACTACTTATTCATCAGTTCTCAGAAAGGATCCTTATGGAACATGTTTAGATGAGGACTCATTTGGTGCGACGCCTCCATAAAACTTCTGACCTCCTTAAAAACCTTTTTTTTCCGTTTCAAGGCAGCGTAAACAAGCACTTGTTCCAAAAACTATCTTATATTTTGGAGTCTTCTGTTTGTTGTCTTTGGTTTTACTGTAAGCACTTTGCTGTTGGGAACAAGCTGTAAACACAAAACAAGCAACAAAGAAGTTATTTCATCTCAACTCAACCCTCACATGCTTCTCATATTTTACATCTTTACAGTATAAGTGCAAAAGGAGTTTAATTCTTGGGTCACTTCAGGGACAGTTCCCACATTTCAAGCCTAATTACAGGATTTGGGCTGTTTTGACTGATGCACAAAAACAAATTTGTCCCAAAAAAAGGACGAAAAGGTTAAACGGATGTGACAAATTTAGTCATGTTAAATATTTGCTGTGACTAAATTAGCAAATATTTGCTTTTTTATTCGGAGTTTGGTCACTCAAATACTTTGTATTTGTTCTCTAAATGCTTTCCTATGCCCACGAGCAGGTCTCTAACTAAGCCTGTCTGCCATTTATTGCCAGGATGGTAGTTTTTTTTCTTCTTTGCTGCTCTAGTGGTCAAAATGCTATCAGAGAGCGAGCTTAAGGTTTCACAACAATGAGCTGAACCTCATGGAAAAGCTCTTAAAGCAAAGGGAGGGATGAAGATTTGGGTGATAATCTCCTACAATATCTAATACAGCCACTTCAACACCTCGTCTAAGACAGAGTTAAATACTTTAAGACACATATTCTTCCCTCTTTGTTTGCCTGCTTCTGGAAACTGGTTCCAAACTTTAATATGCACGAATTCTTTATTGTCAAATTAAACATTTGGTCTTTGTGGGATTTAAAATGATGGAAATTTGCAATTCAAGTCACAGTTCAATATTCAAACCCTTCCATTATAAGTTTTTCTTGCGTCCCAGCATCTCTTATCTCCCAACAAGTGATTTCACTGCTATCGAATCAGCTGAAGGAGGCACGTGACTGATTAAAGATTAATGTTTCTTATATTGCCCGCATAACCTTTGGTTTCTGAGTCAGCAGTTTGCTCTCGGCTTAAATGTCGGTGCCAACTGTTTGGGTGTATTAACACTCGCGCACAAGGGCAACAGGCTGAGAATACAGCGTCACGCTCTGTCCCTGCCGATAAAGGCTGTCGAAACTCTTTGTGAATAAGCGGAGCGTCTTTGTCTCCTGTAGCATCGCCGCGCGGTGTGACAGTAAACCGAGCTACGACGCTAGCAGCCCGAGGAAGCGAGGAAAGAAAGACTGTTTTATCTCAAGGAGGATTAAACGCTTAGGGAGGCAGAGGAGGTGAAGGGAAAGAAGTGCTCTTATCTGGTGATTTACACTTAATCTGGGGTTTGGTTCAAATTAGTTTAACTCAAGAGCGCCGTGGAGTCGCGCGACAGAACACTTATCGGACCCGGACGCGCTCCTCCACAGGCCCGAGGAATGTTTGTTTGGCAAAGTGAGAAACCTCAGACAGCCTGCTTTCTACGTGGTGCAACCGAGTTTTACAGTAGCCACATTTCAGTCTTGATTTATACTCGGTCCCTCTCTCGCGCTTTCTTCTCCCCCCTCAGGCAGATAGCGGTCCACAGTGGGCCTATAAAACATCAATCCCATCTTGTGATATAGTGCCTGCTGTGCTGTCAGCCATCACCGAGGATTACTGGCAGTGTTGTGAATTTTCTGGCTGCAGCCAAACAAGGAGGAGGAAATGGGAAAGTGGAGGAGCTGCAGGAGGGGGTTCTGCCGGGTCATGTCACTCCATGTCGCTGAAACGTGATCTCACTTGAAGGGAGTCGAGATTAAACTGACTTTTTTTTTTTGTTTAGTTCTTCACACTCGGCGCGAATCAAACGGAGTGAAATCAGACGACGAGGCGCCCGATGACCCAAAAAAGCGTCTGTTTAAATAACTCTTTGTAATTAAGCTACGACTGCTGCGGTGATTTTGCTCGGTTGGTTACATTTCCTGAATGTGGGTCAGGTAACACAGATTTTCGAGCTCAGGGGAAGGGGTACGTATGTGAAAAAGGAAAATATGGAACAGATGGCTATCTTCTGTGTACAGTATTGAAGCCTGAGCCAACCGACTGGAAAGTTTCCAGATTTTTTTTTGTGGAAAAAGCAGTAGGTGAGATGAATCCCTCCCTCCGGTTTGATGCTCTTTTAGTAAACAGCATCGCCGTGACTTGCAGTCTATATTTGGAAAGTTAGATTCTGTCCACCCAGAGTTTATGCACATTATAGATGACTAGAGCTTTCCCGAGGGAGACCACGATGAAATGAAAACCCCTAGAAGAGCTACCTGAGAGAGTAAATTTAGAAATGCCTCTCTGGAATTGTCTCGACACACCGACATGCTTCACTCTGTGAGCTGGTTTTGTTTTTTTAAACTGACATCAATAATAAAGCGTCCTTTTTTTGCTGGCACGTTTATTCCTTTTAATCAGCAAATACAACTACACATTTTTTTTTTTGTGCTAGAAAATCGCATCAAACCTATGCACGCCGCGTCTCCCGTATGTTCGGTCCGTGTGTCTGCATTTCATTAGGAACCGTATGATTTAAGGTGGTTCTTGGCGTCGCTCCACTGCTGCTGCAGACGTCAGCAGCTCGGCCAGCAAGCTGAGAAGGACGAGATGAGGGTGGGGGGTTAGGCAGCAGATGGAGGGGAGAGAGAGGAGAGAACGACGGAGAGCTGAAGGTAGCGAAAAGGAGGAAAAGACTGGATGGATGCAGGAATATAAAAAGAGAGACTGGAATAGTGAAGAATAATGGGCAGAGCAGAAACACTCTGATGTTACACAAATACAGACGACAGTGTCAAGCTAAACTGAATCATAAGAAACTGCAATTTAAGAGTAGAATGAGGGATGATGCAGGAGATTCTCCAGGAAGACAAACTTTTTGTCCTTGTTTTAAAAAATCCGTTGACTTGTAGGCACTTTGCTGTAAAAGCAATAAAATATCTGTCACGCCATCATCATTCACCGCGACGAACAGCTATGGGGAATTTTATTTTGCAGTCTTACATCTGATGCTTTAGACGGTTTGCAGGAAAAAGATCTCTGAGTTCTGGAGTTGGATGTGATGCACCATCCAGGATGAGGACATCAACGTCGCTAGCACTAAATAATCTAGATTATATCATTTTCATTTTAAAGCTAATGAGATTCCAGACATCCGTGTGCCGTCTAAAATCCCAAAATTAGCGTCCAAAGTGTTCTGACTGCACGTGTGTCTGGAAAACAATAAAACAAATGGAGTGGACGATGACTCTCTGTCACCCACGCCTTTATGTTTCATCATTTTAACCCTGAACCATGAAATAATCACCAGAAAATTCTATTTTTTTTTTAAACTGGAGCATCAGTTTGCATGCATGAGTTTTAATCTGTATCATTTTCGCTACATCCAGCATTTGAATTGTGATCTACGGTGGATTATCGGTGCACTGCATGCATCTGATTGCATGCGTCAGGTTTTTCATGAAAGAAAAAATCACACTGACGATGCTCTAAAAAAACTTGAGGGTTAAGAGTTGCAATTAAAAAAGTCGCTGCCGGACATTGATGTGACATGCTGTCCATCACCGGTGACCAAACAGCAGCGACAAGTTCCGAATTCGCCAGAAATCCTGCATCGTGTTCACAACCGGCTGCTATATCCTGCAAAAAGTGCAAGAAGCATCCACAGGAGCATTTGTGTTTATATGAGGAGACACATAATTAAGTAGGAATTTCAAAGTCTACATTGCTGGACAGCATGAATTCGCTTAATAACAAGAACTGTGCATCTGTGCTGCTGCAGCTGTCTGTCTGCAAGAGAGTATAATCAAACCTTAACTGTTTAAGATAATTAAATACTCCAGGAGAAGTCACAAAACATTACCTTAAAACTACCCCCTTGGTGGTGAACGCACACTTCAGAGCACAAACACCCATTATCTCTGTAACACACACACACACACACACTGGCACGCTCTTTAAAAATGAATCGGTGAGTTTCATCAGGTACGCGTGGGCCGACAGCTGAAAGCGCTGCAACACCTGCGACAGGCTGCAGAGTCCGAGGCAGCATCGAGCCGGCTCCGTTCCCAGCAGGGAGCCGGGCTTTAATGAAGCCAGTCGTCGGCCTGTCTCGGGAGAAATGCTGCCATTAGCAAAACCCCGCGGGGGGTCTGTGCTACAGGTAGAGAGAAAATGGAAAAGGAGAGGAAGCACCGAGCAGATGGGTCGATGAAGCTAAGTTATAATGATGCCGACGACGACGACGGTACTGATGCTGCGCGGCGATCACGCGTGTTGTCGAGATCACTCTGATGTAATGATGTGTTTTAAAGCAACAACGATGTGACGAAAGGTCGACGCAGCTTTCTTCTCGTCGTCTCTCTCTCGGACTATGAGGAGGAATCATCGAAGCCGGAGACGAAATGTGAAATACAACGTCGTCCCTGAGCCACGAGCTGCCGGCGTCTTCCTCCCACCCTGCAATCCAGAGCTGCAGTCGCATTCACGGTGGCTTGACAGTCTGACACAATAGACACAGTAATGGATGGGTGCATTGGGACGCACAACGCACACACACAAAATAGAAACATACCGACTTACTAAGACCACAGGCTTTCACAGAACCACAACATAAAGATCATCATTTAGCCTCTGCCTTCCCCTCCACAGGAAGCTGCAGGCACTGATTATATGCTATTTGTTTGTGCATATGCTTTATATGTGTGTTTATGTGTGAGACCGGAGGAGAGTTTATGGATGAAATGTTGTCCATCGGGTCACGTTATACCAACAAAATAAATACGACATGTATTTGCATTGCTAATGAGGCAGCGGTTAGCTTTAACACAAGCACAAAACAAGGGAAGCCCTGCTTACATTTCTGACACATATTATTTGCTTTATCTACTTAAAAATGACGAACTCGTGCTGATGTTCTTTATGTGTCCTCGATGCCGAAGCAGCTGCTTCTTTTCAGAGGATTCTCCAAAAATAAAAATTCAAAATGGTTCCCCAGAGAAACACACATCCAAAGACGTTGTGAATCTGAAATATGCTTCATTCTGGGTCATTTTTCTACACTCCTCACGACACGTATTTCTAATTTATCGACTGATACGTCTCATATTTACCCTGCTGTTCTCCAGGTTTTAGCAAAGTGACAAATTCAGTGCTGATAGTACATTTATCCTAATAAATTCATTCCAGCCTGGCGGTACATTATCCATTTATAGTGACAACAACATTATTAAACTCTTGATTAGGTTACAGGAAAAAAATCTCTCTGATTTAATACAGATGAAGTCTACAGTGACTTATTTACATTTAATCAAAACCACATTATTTGCCGTAGCCTTAAACAAAGTGCTTTTCTTTTGGGTTTTTTGCATAAACTTTCAGCCGTCTGGATGCAAATACTCCAACCGCCTCGAATTGTCTCTGAAGACGTTCTGTGGCTCAACAGTTAGGTGCAATTTAGGGGTGTAGGAAAGCCTTGATTATTCTTTAACCTGCAGTCTACTCTCAGCATTATTGGCTTCTGCAGCTGATTCCTATAAAAATGATTTGAATTTAACCGAACGCTCCAAAGCATACATTTAGGTGCAAAATGTAAAAACTAAATTTGATATAATATTTCATAAGTTCGCAGCAGAGGCGACTAACATGTAGGGATCGTAGAGAAAATAGTAAAGCTTGTTTTTCAGGAGAAAGAAAACCTCAGCGGGAGTGAAACTTATATTCAGCCCGGACGAGAGACGAACATCATCCAGCTCCAGTAATAGAAGCAGAGCGCTGTCACATGCCTGAAACTCAGAACGAGCCGCTCGTTTCCATCAGCGTGAAGCATCTCGGTGATGGAGCGATATTTAAAGCTGACGTCCCATGAAGCTGATGACACCGTGGTGGAGCAGGCGGCGGGGGAAGGAGGGTAACCTTTTCTGCACTATTTTAGCTCCGTTGTTGGGACTTTACAGTAATGTCGTGTGTGATCCCAGGCAAAAATATTTATAGCACTGTGAATCATTTACAGTATTTCCTCCCGGTGTTGTAGGATATAGACGCAAATAGAAGTCAGGGGCTGAAGTAGCAGCAGGTTCGCCGTTATGTCAGATGGGAGTCCCCGGCCAGATGTTACCAACCAAAGGCTTCCTGATGAAGTGCAGATCTGTTCGGTGTAATGGGGTTGGACAGCCTCAGGACTTCACTCACAAAGGATTATTGATTTGAGTCACAGAGTTTGACTCCGAGAGAATAAATCTTGATTATAGATGTCGTTGTTTCCGACCGGCCGAGGCGCTCGACAGCCAGTCCTTCGGGGCCGCCCTCCTCTAGGTTCTATCACAGAACTTTCGCTCTTTTCGAGACGATCTATCTCGCATCGGCTTGGATTGGTTTGATTTCTGTGTTCTGCTTTGACGCTAAAAGCTGCTGAAAGTTTGTCTTGAGATCGTCTAAATTTCAAGAATGTAAACTGATATTTGAGGTGAGAGCCACAGTAGACGGAGAAGTCTTGGAGAATAAGTGCAACAACTCAACATGCGCAGCTCTAGAGAATGTCGATTGTTTAATTATGTCCTGGAGTATGTTCCTTTGCTTCTTCGTCGTTGTTGGAGTGACAGCACCAGGCCAAGACACAGTCCCATACAGGCACCGAAGCTTTGTACCAGTTCAGCAACAGAAGGATGTTAGCTCTTTATGTCAAACTAAAGGCAAACTGTATAGATTGTCAATATTAAACATACAGGCCAGACAGTAGGAACTATTGTCAACACTTCAACATCATTATTCAGAGATAACGTCCCTCAGCTGCTCTTTGCTGGAGGGTTTGTGTTGTCAGGCTGTAAAATACCCCAAACGTGTTCTATTGGATTCAAACTAGGCAACATACTTGGCCAGGTCTCATCATTGCTGTGCTGGATATTCATCTTCTGCTAAGGTTCTGGAGACTTGGGGTCATCTTGGTTGTTTTTTGTCCACTAGCATCCATGTTGCCATCTATAAACGTCGTCATCCAACACCTTTTGCACTCATCTAGCCAGATGTTGTCACCCTCACAGCGCTGTGCTTCACTGTCAGGACGATGCATTCACTGTGGTGGTCCTGGACCCCGTTTATCTTGGACTCATCTGACCAAAAGATCCCATTTGAGCTCATCTTGCAGTTTTGCGCCCAAAGGAGAGAAAGGATTTCTTCTTGGACACCATCCATGCAGGCTGACGTCATGCAACGTCCTTCGTGTTGTGTCTGCGGTGTCGTTTCAGCAGCAGCTCTGATTAGTGGTGGATCGTCCTGAACCTCCTGACTGATTTTTAGTTGGTCACCAATCTTCCTGTAGACTCGTCCATCTATGCGAGGTGCCATTTTTCAAATCCTCTGGCAATTCTTTTCCGTGTGGAGCCATGAAGCAGTTTATAAGCCAATTTACAACCACGTTCATGCATTTAAGGCCGTCCTACTGTTGCTATGATCACTTTTGATGCATGTAGTTTTGGGGTCTGTATTTTCAGCGTCGTCTTTCTACTGCATTTGTTGCGGAGAAATACTCAACTTATAAATAATGCAATTGTTGAAACGCAGTCTACTTTTGAATGGTGTCACATTTAATTGATATTGCACAGGGACGATGTCACTTCTGCACCAACGAGCTGTGATTAACTGAGCGGCCACCGAGCTCGGATAATTTGTCTATAAAAATGATTTCTCCGGTCGCTCTCTGTTTATTCGCTCCCACTCCGGCTAAGTGGAAGTACAGTACACTGTGAAGTGTGAGAGCATGCGAAAGCCACAACTCGGCTTCCCAATGTGGCTTGACAGCGTTGTACTTTCTTACTCTCTTTTTTCTTCTCGTCTCCCTCACCCCTCACCTCCTTCCCACTAACAGCATGTTTGTCCATAGAGGAGGACTGAAATAGATAGAGCACCAGCCAAACTATACAAAGAGGACATCTGATGCAGAGCGCTAAGAATAAGGACATGAGTCAACAGAGCTGTTCCCAGCGAAGGGACAGGCCTCTGACGGCGACACATTTTACTGGAGAACACATAGAAGTTGGTCATGAGGCTGGTTTCTCTGCCTGGTGCACGTTTTTGTGTTTCATGGTTATTCTGGCAAATGAGGTGATGAAGATTTCTGTTGGTTTTTCCAGTTGTTTATCTTCCCGCTGAGGACTTTTGAGAATCTGAAACCAAAGATGCATGTGACCGTATCATCTTATTCGCGAATAAGTGTAATCCGAGTTGCTACCCGATCCCCTTTTTCCATCTTGAAACCCCCCGCCCCCGAGCCGGGCTTCCTGCTGATCTTTAAGAACCGCGGCGTCCGGAGCGGGTTTCACGATGCGTTGCGCAACGTTTCTTCTAAAAAAGCAGGTCAAGCTCGTCCGAGAGCAGAACCGACCCCTCGCCTCCTCATCGCTCCCAGTTCAGGTCTCCATTTCCCAGCTACTGATAGGTCAGCAGAGCCCCACTAAAGATAGCAACACACAAATCACCAGCTACCTCATTGTCAGAGAGGGTGGAACACTGGCCCGGGGTACGGCGAGATACGGGACACGGTTTGGCCTGCTTTTCTAATTCACAGGCGAACAAAGGTGAACACAGGAATGCTCGTCAGCCACCTACAAACACACAAACATACAAACAGCTTCTTTCTATCACAGCACCACTGTTCTCCTGCTCTCACTTCCCTTTTTTCTCTCCTCAGAAGCTGGGGGACACAATCCTCTTGTTTTGTTTTCTTTTTTTGCATCTTCTCCCATGCGCTCGTGCTGTTTTCCCAACATGTCTTTAGACTCGATGCATGTTAAACATACACAGAATTGGCTTCATCCATTAGACCTGCTGCGTTGTGCTGCTCTAAAGTTCCCCTGTTTCTTTTTTAAAATCTTTTATCTAAGACCACATATTTAGCATGAAAATAGGTCGCACCTTTCAGTGTTTCATCATCACGCCACACTGTACTCCGGGGCTATTACACAGGAGGCCGTTATTACTGTAACCATGACGACGAAGGTCGGCTAACCTTAACGAAGCGTCACCTGGTTCGTTCTGGGAGAAAAAGAAGAAAGAAAAAACAACAACACGATTTTCAGCTTGTTGCCTTAACCTTAATTTCACACAATAACCTCATTTCTCTGCCGAAGCGTAGCCGGTGACTCAGTAACATCGCACCTGCTGCCGCATCAATCTTTGCGGCGGCTACACCCATCAGATTTTGGGAACACATATTTCATCACCTCCCCCGCTTGGCCGCTCTTCACCGTGTGCCCTCTGTCATGAGCCTCGCTGCCTTTCTTGCTGTCTGCCTCGCTTTCTCTCTCTCTCTCTCTCTCTCTGACAAATGACATGCTGTGCCAAGTGTAAGTGATTCAGCTGACTCACAAGCAGTGTGGGTTGCCAAACTACCACCCTCCTCGCTCCAGCAACAAATACAGAGGTAGCACACAGAACTGGGAAGAATATTCCTATTAGCCGCGTATGAATTTCTATGTTAGAGCTGCAGTCACTCCGTTTGAAAACAACTTGCCCCCGAAGTCCTTTCTTCTCTTTATGCATCTGCTTTTCGACTCCAGTCTGGCAGAAGTGGCTAAAAATTAATAATTTGCTCCCCAGAGAGCAGCAGACTGAGTCATTCCTCCAATTACAGCTGGTGGAAAGTAAACACAGGAGCGCATAAAGGTAGGCAGAGCGTCCCCCCGGGGCCGAACCACAGCCCCCATCTACACAAAGGTACTCGTGTAACACGGGAATACGCACATACAAGAACACGTGTTTCATATGAGGGAGACCTACTTCTGCCGCCGAGAAACGGGGTCACAATACCAGCTTTTTAGGTTCTCTCTCTCTCTCTTTTTTTTTTTGTGCAAAACTTTTCTCCTTCTTTTATATTAGCACGGCGCCGTATTATCAGTGTGAAGTGGAAACAGTCCCGTGATGAACAAGCGAGCGGCGTGCACGCTGCGTTTAGCCGCTGCCCTCACAATCAAGTACAGATGGAGCCGTGGGATGCTGGTCGCTAGGCCTCATTAGCTCCGAGGGACAAGGTGGTCACCCCAACAAACGCACACACACACACGAACACACACACACGGTCCACGTGGCTTAACACATGTGCTGGTGTGTGTGTGTGTGTGTGTGAAACTCAAGGTGGCAATTAATCATCTGCATTGTACCGAAGCGGCCACTTAGTCCGAGGTGATCCAAGGTTATCTGGTGTGTAAGGCCGACTTCAGCATCACACCTTGTTAGACACACACACACACACACACACACACACACACACACACACACTGAAATTGGTTTTAAAATGTATAGACGGTATCAGTGAGGGTCGTATTAAGTCATATCAGTCATCTTATAAAGCCCAGTGTGGACCTCGGACATTAGAAGAGGCCTTTGTCCACACAGTGCAGCGTCACATACAGTCTGTATTCAGTCTGTTAAAGGACTCGAGATGCATTTAGATCGAAGAGTAAAACTAAAGATGTCTAGTTTATTGTTTAATACATACACATATAGGTTGCAGAGCTTATCTATGTGCTCTAAACGTGTAGTCTAAGGCAGGATGAGGTCGAAAAGTGCAGTTAAAAGCAAAGTGGAATGTAGTTTTACTGATGTTTTCGAACCACACAGACACGAAATTGCCAACTTGACGGACTTAACTACCCAGACCAGACAACCCACAACTAAAGCTCGCCATCGCCGCCGTAGCGGGCCCAAACTTCACCACCCCTGGTCCACCCAAACCTCCCTCACCCCAAATGCCCACCCCACCCACTCGGGTTATAATCAGAGTTGCCGAGCTAAGCAGAGTGAAAGCACAGGAAAGACAGCGGGGGCCGGTGCTCGACCCCCATTCAGTGCAGTCAGAGGGCCGGCCCGGGCCCCGAAAGCTCAGATTACATCCCACATAATGAGAGGCCTGGCTCAGCAGGCTCTGCCTCCCTTTCTCCCCCTCTCTCTCTCTCTCTCTCTCCTGCATAGACACACAGGCGGACCACTGTGGTATTATTGCTGAAGTCCTGTTCTGTTCTGTTCCTCTCTCTGGTTACTACACTGACAACTGCCAGCACAGCTGCTTTACATGTCACTGTATGACCAGAGGAACTAGACACAGATGCAGTGTGACTGTCTGGCGCTCAGAGCTCAGGTCACGTCGCTGCACATCCCCGGAAAAATGAGAAATCACTTTTTTTTTTAAATGTTGTGCTCGTACCAAACTGAGCCAGCATTTTCCACCAGATTCAGATTGCTCTGCAGTCTGTGATTGCTCCTCGCTTTTTTAAATTTAGCCAATAATACAACACTAATATTTCATCCTAGCAGTTGATTAGTCTCCTTTGGTAAAATGCAGCTGCTATACAAATGTGTTCTTCTTGCAATTTAAAATATATTTCTATGAATGTGGACAATAAAACTGCACCATAGCTGATTATGTCGTAAACTGGCTTCTCTAAATACGTATAATAAATAGAATTTACTTATTATGCAATTCATTCAGGTAGATATTCTTAGCTTTGTGTTCTCAGTACCCTTGTGTTCTTCTATTTTTTCTTATTTATATTGTGTATATAGTGTACATACATCGCCTCTTTCATTTATAGTTGTGTTTTCTTGTTTTTCTTACGTCACTTTGCTGCTGTGACTTTGCAGATTTCCCCTTGTGGGACTAATAAAGGATATTCTATTCTCTTCTATTAGCACTAAACACAAAGAACAAATAGGATGAAAAATATAAATAAAAAGTAAAACAAACAAATGCAGTTTTAAGCAAAAGTTCACCACCAATACTGAGCAAAGTATTTATTTAAGTATAAAGAAATGCTACAACTTTCTTCAATATCTTATTAATGAATTCTTAACTTTTAAATAAATCGTATTTATTTTCATGAACGCTACAGATAAAGTGCAGTAATGGTAATAAGTGTAAGAGTTTGTGCACCGTTCTCCTCGTTAGCCCCTAATTGACTCGTTGGGATCCATTTACAGACGCTTCTCACAGCTCAGCGCTCGATACGATTCGCAAAACCTCACCGAAAAACAAACTAAGCAACCGACTGAGGATCTGAAAATAAACCGATGCCTGCAGGGGGAAAGCTATAAAAAAAAAAAAAAAGATATCGAAGGTCTTACTGCTCGCATTTTCCTTTGTCTGAAATGTCACTGGGAAATTGCAGTCGAGCCAGTTGGGCTGAGGACGAGCTGAGAGGTAAAGCAGAATCCCAGATGACCGGAGAGGAGCTGGAGGAGGTTCAGCCGACCGCAGAGGTGACGACGCACCAACTGGGTCGTCGGAGGGAAAACTTAATTAATGTCTGAAGGACGCAAAGCAGATGAAGTTGTGGCCACGATGATGAAAAGTAGGAGAAAGGACCTAAATATGAGCAGGTATCACGCAGGAAGTCAGAAAATGAAAATATAAAGAAGGTACATCAGGCTAACGGTCCAAAGCAGACCTCGTAATCAGCCGTAAATTTCACGGCTGAACTCTTTATTTTACGGCTTCAACATCACTGACGGCAGATCCTAAACAATACCTCAGAACTCCTCAGAGGAAGAACATTCCTAAATCGAGAATAAAAAGACTACAAAAGTTTTGATGTCTGTCAAAGAGACTCTACTAAGTCCTGACTCATTAAATCCCCCTTTGGCTCAAACCTTTGCCGCGATCGCTGTTTGATGTTCGTCTGATGAGCGTCTGATGTTTTCTCTTCTTCGCGGCGCGGAAAGCGAGAGCGACGTGACTTTTGATGAATTTCACGTCGCTGCAGGCGCTGTGTTTACTTCCCTTCACGCTGCTTACGACGCATCAAAACACTGTCGCCTTATCTGTTCAGCCTGAGGGCCGACGCCAATTCCCGTCTCTAAAGTTGTTTCACAGGACGGATGTGAAATGTTACCCGACGCTGGAGGAAGATCGTCAAAGTCATTCACGCTCTGGGGACCGTTAATGTCTGTACGATACGTCATGGCGATCCATCCAGTGTTTCAGTCTGGACCCAAATGAAACGGTGATATATATTCATTCATTATTGCTTTGTTTAATACACTGAAAGGCCTCTGAGTTCACTAGGTGCCAAAACGCTAATCAGAGATAGAACTGAACATGCGACGCTGAACCGTTTGAGCCCCCGGTGGCGAGGTCCTTACAAAACCGTATTGAAACGTGGCCTTTTCTGGAAGCTCAGTGTGTGCAGAGCAGCGACAAAGGCCGGCTCCTTCACTGACACACAAACATCCATTCAGAGCGCGACTCGCAGCCTACTCGCTCACATGCCGTGTGGGCCGGCATTGTGTTTATTGCTCCGTGCTTTCAAAGTACCAAGGCCATTAGCATTGTGGAAAAGCCGGATTGGGGCACAGCGCGCTTGTGTGTCTTGGTGCATCAGTGCGATGGGCCTATATGCACTGAAGGGCATGAACCTATGCTTGTGAATGGATTACATCTAGGTGGTTATCTCTTCTTTTATGCTGTCCCTCAGGAGTATGTAATAAAGTGTGGAGAAAGAAAAAAAAAAAGAAAACGAGGAATGAGTGAGGTCACAGACTTTTGCCACAAAGGCTCCCAGCCCAAGGTCTACTAGAGTACAAGCAGCCTTTGTCAGGCCATGTGTGGAGCGCTCTGTGCTGCATTACAATGAATCCGAGAGAGGGAGAGCAAAGACGTGAGAGCGAGAGGCTTTAACAACTCGTATTGATCAGCAGAGCAGAGTTCCACCTAACGCCCCGCCGCCGCTGCCAACAGGAAAACAGCGGCACCTCCGACGTCGACCTTCTGTGTGTTTTGGAAGATCTCCACGGCTGTGTTGCCTTAAGGTTGCATGTTTTCACTCCACACGTTTGCTTAAAGCTGAAATTAAATATGCTTTAAGGTGCCTGACGTCCGTTTCAGCCTGAAGCTGATGCGGAGCAGGAGAGCCGATCCTTTGCTCTCGGCTGCTGCATGAAAACATCACATCTGATCTGATACAACCTGGCGTGGACGCCTCGCCCACGGGGGCGGGGTTGGTCATCGCTTATTGATAAGGCGAGACTATAAATAGTCGGCACATCAGACGTACTGCAGCCACGCTGATGCAAACAGTGCAGCAGGACTGTTTTGATGCTGCCTGGTGGAGGGAAGCGGCGGCCTGGCATGGAGGTGGCATGTGTGGACATGTAGCAGTAAAAGTGTGCCAGAGGTGAATGTGTCACATGTGAAAGCCAGATGAGGGCTGTGGGTCTAATCCTGGACGCTGTGCCTTCGTGGACGTCTTTCTGTATACGTCCATGTTTATGTCTGCGTTGCATAATGGGCATGAATGCAGCGTCGTCACGAGGGCCGGGCCACCTCTCTTTTTCAGATTTAAGAATAGTCTCGACAGTCGGACTGACTCATTGAGCCGCTAATAAACTCGGCACCTGTCGCTGAGAGTGTGGAGTGGAGAGACGCGTCCTTCTCCATAACCGAGGCCCAGCTGACGGCCTTTTAACTGTAATTTAAATGTTAAGTCATGAAAGTTTGTGCAGCTCAGTCGGGACAAAATGGAAGTTTTGATTGTTGGTGGTAAAACTCAGAAAGAGAATTAATGTGAAACTGCAAGAACTGGCGTTACAGTCACGTCAACAAGTCAGAAACCTTAAATGGAGTTTCAGTGTTTAGCCTCGAACTAGAAACTTAACAAAGGATTTATAGTTTTTTTTTCTTTTGTTGTCTAAAGCAGTTATAGTGTATAAACAGATAAAGCTTGACTGAATGACTGAAGTAAAGCATTACAGCAGAACAGAAAGCAGAATGTGTTGTGATGTGTGCATGCAAATTCACAACTTTCACCACTTATAATCAGAAACGGCTGTAAACAACAACATATCTACTGATTCATTCACACGTTGACGCCGTTCAGAGGTGCATGTAGCTCCTATCAGGCCGTTCTTGTCCCGGACCGTAGCATTAAAGTTCTTTTAAGCGAGCCGGTCAGCTGGAAGCAACACATTTCCCAACATATTTGTATTTTCACACATGGAACCCATAACTGCAAACAGCAAAGCTGCTCCAATATTTTCAGCTCCCGTTCTGTTCCAAGGCAATATCCTGAGCAGATGAGCCTTCAAGGGGGATAATCGGAGGCGCTGCATGTGTATGTGTTGGCGTGAGGGTGATGGTTATGGCGCGTTGTGGGGACAAACCTGTTTACAGGCTCGCATCGTGGAGACCGGCCTCGTTTTTGGGGGACGACAAGCAAGTTCCCGTGAGGTGAGTTAGTAGAGTGAGTGTGAGAGTGACGATGTGGTTTCAGGTTAAGGTTAGGGTTCGTTAGGGTTTGTGAAACAAGTCGACGCGATGTCCTCTGAAGTGACGGAAACATGGCTGTGTTTGTTTGACTCAGCGAGCAGGGGAAGCTCACAGAGGAGAACATATGCCATCTGCTGCTGTGCACCTCATAAGTGTCACACACAAACACAAATCATAAACCCACCGGAGGATTAAAAAAAAAAAAAACTACAGTTAGCCTAAACACCTGTAGCAGCACATCCCTGCGTCCTCTTTGTTCCTTTCTGCTGATTTCTTACGTCCCCCCCCTTTCAAACGCACACCTGGCTGAATGAACGCCATCATTTCTTGTGGAGGTGGAGACTAATGGCCGCTCAGGAAGATGATTTAGGCTCCGAACAGACATTAGAAAAGATATTAAAACCACAAAAAAGTGCCATATGGGAGGATGGCTCGGGGACCGCCAAGGACGAACTCATATTGGCTGGCAGCTGCGTCCATAAGAGGCGGCACACAGCCTGTTTCCAGAGGATGCGTTGCGGGATTTTAAGCTCAAGTCGAGTCAGGTGCAGCTCATATGTTTAGCAGAATTGTTTATTTAGCAGGGAGGCTGATGCAGGCCTGGAAGCTCAGAGGGTTCAGTAAGTGATCAGGGAACATTTTTGTTTCTTGAAGCAACACTAGTTGAGATTTTATTTTATTATTTTTTTTAATTTTCCGTCATAACCGCTGCAGGATTTCTTATATGAATCAGAACAGAAACTTTCCCTCCGGTCGTCATGGCAACAGATCAGCGTAACGACATCCCCGGGCAAAACTTTCGATATGATCTCTCTCCGGCCCGATGCGGTCGATCCAAGCAGCCCGTTATTGGTCACTTGACAGGCGGCGTCCACTTCGTAGGATCATTAAAGCGCTAGCCGTCAGCCGGGCTCCGTCCCTACCGCCCGCCCTCTCTGTTTCCTTTATCACTTAATCTGATCTTTCTTTCCTCTCTTGTTCCTTCTCTTGTACCTGCTGCCTCATGTGTGTGTTTTTTTTTCCCCTGCTGAGGTCGGAGGTCGGGCGTCATGTGATTTGGATGTTTACACCGACACGCCGCCTAAGCTGATCAGGACCGAAGCATGACGTCGTGGGATCCGCAGCACACATTAATACGGCGCACGCACTCAAAAGCCTTGATTAGATGTGAGCCGCACGTGAGGATTTCGGCTGTAGCCAGCTTAGAGGCTTTCGCTCGACACACATGTGTATGTGAGAGTAAACACACACGGGTGGAAGCGTCGTTTATCTCTCTGTCTACCTGTTGATTGCTGATCACCATCCCTCTCTACACAAACCTGAAAAGACAAATATTCCAGCTCTGCTTCCCTTCAAGCTCAAATAAGTCGTCTGCTCCCTTTCTGCGGGGAAATGTTTTCGACTTATATGGTAATGCGGCGCAGGGAAACAGGTTTACGGCTTTCCTGCCATTCAAACGCACGAGGAGCTTTTCCATAACAAACGATAAAAGCATCGATTAATATTCATACTCTCTCATGACGGAGAGGCGCAAACCGCGGGGAAAGAAACCTGACTGCAATCCAAAAATAGTCCAACTTCTATCTGGTTCTCCGACAGGCCCAGGCATTTCCTTCCATTTCAAGCGAACACTTATGTAATGCCTCTCTTGAAATAAGGTCGGATACCTAACCCCTACTATATGCATTATGCATCACGCAATTGTGCAACACCACAATTTAAGGTTAGCCATAAAACAGCAACTGTTTTTTTAACAGTTATATGTGTAAGAGTGTTTTGAAGATGATGACTTTCTGAGGAAACTATTTTGACCCCACGGTGCCCCCGTGTCACCCTCGGCCCCTCGCTGAGTGACTTATTATGTAATAGCTAACATTAGTCAGATGCTACGAACGCTAAAATGGTTCTAAAGACGCACAGGTGCAGGACGACGACACCCAAAGCAAGAACAAAAAGAGAGACAAAAAGAAAAACACTCGCCTATGTGTGAGGAAGGCTTGTAGAAAATGTTTTGTTGGGATTATGTTCAGTTATTTAATGCCAGTTTAACAACATTTTCATGTAAACGTGGTAAATACAAACTCTCCTGTGGTTTAAGGGTTATTATGAGCTGATACGTCTTCAGAACGTTCCTCAAAAACAGAGATTTTGTAAAATGAAAATCTGCTTTAGTGAAAATCTCATCTGCACGTTAATTCATTTATGTGTATTCTTTATTACTATGATTTTATTTTACTCCATATACAGCTCCTGTTACACTTTACAAGGTTTACAGTAAGTTTCAAGTCATTTTTTAATCATCCAGCTCACAACTTTAACATTTTGGTTGACTTTTATTGCTCTTATTGTGTTATTTTTTAATTCCGAATCTGTAGGAAGTTGTTCTCACGCAAAAAAATAAATAATCAAGCAAATTAAACCCACAATATAAATGACCTGCTGCACACCACATGACAAACAGACATGCTAAGGTGGGAAGTGGGACATTTAGCTGCTAGAAAGACTCTTAGGAGATGGTGGAGACCAAAACAGAGCGAATATTGGGAAACACAACTCCAGATGAGTGATAGCTTTGCTTCATGTGTAAATAAGCATCAGTTTGCTAAAGATTGAACTAAAAAGGCTCAAAATGAGATGATTTGAGTGTTCAGTAAAGATCTGGGGTGAAAGATCTGGTGTTTGAGCAAAGTCTGATGCAACAACACAAAGGCTCAGAAAAGCAGGTATACAATAATCACCTGAAAGAGGAATGACAGAAGGACTTGCCTGCAGATGATTTTTCTGTTTGCGGAAACAGAAAAACAATTCTCTCACTCTTGTCTCAAAGCAAAAGAAGAAAACAGCATCATATCTGTACATCATATCATTCTAACTGGTTTTAATTTAAAAAAACAGAGCTTCATGTGGGATGTTTTAGCTGCAGCCCTTTCATCTCGTCACAGATTCAGTTTTATTACCTTTGAGTCAATGTGGCTCAACAAGCATCTGCCCAAACTAACTTTTTCTCTGTCTTCTGCTCGTCGTGCAAGACGGCAGTCTAGCACTCCCTCCAGTGTCAGCAGAGCTTCACAGCACTCCAGCGTCCACCGGGCCCTCTGGTTCCACAGCAGAGCCGGTTTACAGCAGGAAAGGTCCGGTGTGTTCGGTGCACAAAGCTTTCCAAGAGACGGCAACAAATACACATCCTACAGCGATGTAAAGGCTACATCAGTGTTTGTATTGTTGATTTAGATCATTTTGAAAGCAGCTTATTTAATCTACCACAACATGCACACAAAAACACGTTAATAATTATGTAATAGCTGCGCCAGTTTAGTTCTCGTTAAGTCCTAATTGCCATCCTAATTGGGATGCCGTCTGAATGAAAACAGGACAAGATGCATGGCTGCTGTGCACAGAACACACGCTTACATAATGCTCACAAACAAACGCTGGTTATTTTTTCATGGCGGAGGTCAGACTGCTGCGTTGTTCAGGTGATGCATCCGGATCACCTCTCCATCACATTAACGGCAAACAAGTCGCTCCGGCTGCTGAGCTAAGCTGTAATTTAATTAATAAATTCCACATTATACTTCCTCACGCTGCTCAAACTCTGATCTGATACGAGAAGGTCATCGCTCTCTCTCTTCTCATTTCGTCCAACACAAATGTCACCTAAAGCTCCCTCCTCCTCCTCTTCCTCCTCCTCCTCCTCCTCCTCCTCCTTTCTCATTCTCTCATGCAGTTCAATCTAACACAGATCAGTCACATCCACAGCAGACTGATATTCTTTGTTTCCGCCCCTGACAGCAGCTGATCTCCGCTGCCTTTCTGCCGGGTCGCACCGGGACAACGGCCCTTGTCCCAAAAGGGGGAACAATGTGAAATCCCTGAGTAACTCTTTGTGATGTTGGCTTTGGGATTAGAACATTTTGTCCCAAACATCCCTTTATCCCGGCGCCCTCCCTCTATCTCTGTTTCTGGCCACTCCCCATCTCTCCCTGCTGTCTGTTGTTGTTGTTTTCTTTTCTGTCTCTCTCTCATTCACATGTGAGATTCATGGCAGCTAAAGCTAATTTCTGTTTTTGATAATGAACGCCGGACACTCTATTTCTGAATTTCTGTCAGAAACTGAAGTGACAGGGGGAAGGTGTGTGCACGCATCGACCAGGATGACACGAATCACGGCTGGTGGTGTGACATCTCATTAAAGAGACAGTCTCCCTGAGTTGAGAATTCACAACCTGACAGCTGCAGGCATCGCTTACAGGGAACGAGTACCTGCAGGACGGAGTTTTGTTCGATGATTGCAGAGCCGCAGTGCGATTACAGTCGCATGAATGTGTGTGTGGACATTAGCTAGCAGTTTATCACATGGGGAGTCTGTTTTTATGATGGTGGCTTATTTTTGTGGTTGTTAAAGCTACTATTTACTGTTTTAATCTATTAATGTCGACATAGTGTGCAGAAGTCACAACATGCACACAATAAGACACTTTTAAAGGTACAATAAGTCATGTGCAGGTGCTTATTTGGTGTATTAGGAGTTATAAAAACAGTGACTGATTGTTGCATATACATGAAAAAGTATAACCCAAGTTGTGCAAAAACTATTTTTTGCAAAGTCTGCATGCATGTTTGGTTGCACGTCGTGGCAATGTGCAATTTTATGCAGATTTAGCGTCCTGGCCTTTCTGTGTTTGATAATTAGAGGGCGTGGGTTCGTTCTGTGCGTCATGCAAGGCTCTAATCTAATGGAGAGAATGGCTTTTCCTCGAAAAATGGTGATTAATCACGCTGACAGGAATGCA